>NW_026728892.1:0-180000 GCF_030272615.1 Cryptomeria japonica | reverse complement strand
AATTACATATACAAATGAATATCCATTTACAACAATCTCATTAAATATATCTCATCCTAAAATCTACCTGCTACAAGTCCTATTATACATGTTCTGAAAATACTGATTACATAGTCTTCGTTACAATTGCAGCCTTCTTGAGTTACTAATGCATGAGCACTAGAGTAGTTCAAACCAGTTGGAGCCATTTGTAGTGGAGTTGCTTAGAGAACATTTGCATTTCTTCATGTTTGAGAGTTTATCATTGTGGATTTGGATTTATCAGCTTGAGTTTGTTGTCTCTATCATGTTCAAGATTGATGGCATTTAGGTTTGATTCCAGTGAGATATTGATTCTGGTATTGGCCCAGTGTTGGTATGTTCTTATTGATTGGTCTTGCGGTTTGTGGGAAAGATGAATCGTAGGTGGTTTCCATAACTTGCAGATCATTGAGCAATGTTGTTTTGGGACTTGACCAATGTTTTTGGAGGTTCACACAATTTTTTATACATTCAAAGATGTTCTTGGTGATTTGAGCTGACATGTTATTGTTTACATGTTTCATCATGAACCGGTTAGTCTTTGGCCAACTTGATCGAGTTGTTATTGCTTGCGGATGGTATAAGGGGAATTTTTGACAATCATTTTAGGGGATAGAGGATCGAGGAAGAAGAGATCAAGAAAAGATGTAGTTTTTGGAGAGATTTTGGTCTCGGGGGATAGAAGTCTGGATGGACTGAGGTATAGATTAGTGCAGAATAGTGAAAACTGTTACTAGAGGCCTATTTGTCGAATAGAATATTTGTGGATTTTAGATTTGTGTGGTCAAAATTGTTTTGTAATCCTTGGCTGTGATCCAGCATGTGTAACATTTGAAGGCATATGTAATTCTTTAAACAGTTGTAACAATTGTCTGATATGTTTACCAGTTACATCACGTGTTGTATCTACTAGTTAGGATTTCTCTTTATCTATTATTGGTTATCTCTTGCATTGTATCTACCAATTGCTGGTATCTTGCATGGTGTTTTGTGTTATAGGTTGCAAGGTGAGGATGTCCTTCATTGGATGTCCCTACCTTTTTTACACCAAATGGTATCAGAGCTGGTTAGGAACATATTGATGGAAGAAGACCTATTGCGAAATGATCAGAGGATGTGTTGGTTATGTATTGGTTGGTTAAAAAGGAAGTTGAGGAATCTTGTGGACTTGTTTAGATCACCGAATGTGAGGTATTAAAAGGTTTGCAAGAAGACTGCCAAACCTAGAGCTTGAGCTTGAGGAAGTTAGTGGGTGGAGACTTGAATAGATCGCCAAACTGAGGTGGGCTGTAGGTTCATCTAGTAGATCACCGAGGAGAGGAAACTAAAATATGTAGTTAGACCACTGAACCTCTGAGGCAGTTGAAAGAACCTATTGACAAATTGCAAAACCAAATCAAGTGTTGGGAATCACTTTTCAATTAACCCCAAGAGTCTGATGCAAAAGCATTGGTTGGAGCCATTTGCAATGGAGTTTCTTGGAGATCATTTGCATTTCTTCATGTTTGAGAGTTTAGTGTTGTGGATTTGGATTTATCACCTTGAGTTTGTTGTCTTTATCATGTTCAAGATTCATTGCATTTATGTTTTATTCCGGTGAGATATCGATTCTGGTATTAGCCCGATGTTGGTATGTTCTTACCGGTTGGTCTTGTAGTGTGTGCCAAAGCTGAATCGAGTTGCGGGTGGTTTCCATAACTTGCGGATCATTGAGCAATGTTGTTTTGTGTGTTGACCGATGTTTTTGTAGGTCTGCATGAAGTTTTATGTATTTGAAGATGTTCTTGGTGATTTGGGCTGACATGTTATATTTTAAACATTTCATCATGAATTAGTTGGTCCTTGGTTGACTTGATTGAGTTGTTTTTTCTTGAGAATGGTATAAAGGGGAGTTTTGAGAATCATTTTAGGAGACAAAGGTTCAAGGAAGAAGAGATCGAGCAAAGATGTAGTTTTTGGAGAGACTCTGGTCCGATGGGACTAAAGTCTGGATGGATTGAGGTTCGGATCAATATAGAAGAGTGTAGACTATTACCAGTGGTCTATTTGTCAAACAGAAGATCTGTAGATTTTAAATTTGTGTGGTTAGCATTGTTTTGTAATTTTAGTCTATGGTCTAGCATGTGTAATAGCTGAAGGCATATGTAATTATTTAAATGGTTGTAATGATTGATTTATCTATTTACCAGTTACATCATGTGTTGTATCTATCAGTCAGGATTTCTCTTTATTTGTTATTGGTTATCTTACATGGTGTTTTGTGTTATAGGCTGCAGGGTGGGGATGTCCTTGATTGGATCTCCCTACCTTGTCTGCACCAGTTACATACCACACGATATCAATTCTAATTATATAGATTATGGTCCAAGATCCATCTACATGAGGAGTTAGTATAAAACCATATCCAAGAATATAAGCATCTAATGAAGAACATCCCAATGGAAGAAGGCATCAAAGCACCCGACCATGTGGAACCAAATAGGAACCACCCCCCCAAATAGGAACCACCCCCCATACTAGGAGATGGCATGGGGTTCCAACTCACACTCAAGACCTAGGCTGACACCTAACAACCAAGGGACTCAACATGACAACCACATAATAACATCAAGAATCAAAGATCAATCACAACACATGGATAATCAACAAAATAAGGCATGTGGATAATGGACACATGTGGGGTAGAGTGTCATTACATGCTAACCTCATGTTGAATCCATCTCACCCTTGGAGACAAACAAGGAGATCAGTTTACCACTCCAACAATCTTCCCAATGTAAGATCCCAAAACCACCTCCATGGGTCTATCCAATTGGGGTATACAACAAATATTATTTATCTTGATTATGTGAATTCCTAATTAATCAAACCCAATAATAAATTATTAATATTTTTATCAGTTGAAATTAAAAAATAAACTCTTCATGTCGTTCCATAGGTCTATACTCCCTCCTAGAGATCTATTGCTAATGACCTAGGTCCTAAACATGCAAGAGCCCACTCTCCCAATCATGGAACATAGCCATAGGGTAAAACATAAATCTATAATATATATTAATATTAACATGAAGGCTCACAAATGATATAAAAACAGTCACAACATGTTGAGAAGAAACTAAACATAACCAAGCATAATATAGTACATAAAACTATACATATGGTAAGCGCCTTCACTGAATCAATAAAAAGAAGAGCCAATCATAAATACAATCCAAGGATGAAACCAAATCCAAATAAAAACCTCTATAGTGAGGCATAACACATCCCATTGGAGCCATAAAATCAATCCTCAACAACAAGGAATTCTCCCTCTCACTGGAGCAATACATTGCATATGAATCACCTCAACAGTAAGGCATAAAACCTCTTATCGAAGCACACAAGGCATCATGAAGGATAAAATAAATCAAGGAAAACTCAAATAATCTCAACAAAACCTACACATACGTCTGGAGAATGCAAAAATCCCCAAAATATACTCACAAAGCTCAAGTTGACCTTCCTAGCCCATTTAGAGCAATCCAGTGCTCCTGAAATGCTAACCAACGCCCTTGGAATGTAGACTGGAATTTTTGGTATGTACCATAGAATTTTTCATCTGAGAGGTAGTATTATGGTACATAGGGTAGCATTTTAGGTAGTTTTTGTAGTGTTTTTGGTATAAAGCCCAAAAATGAAGAAAAATGAATATATAAGGTTAGAACACTTGCCCAGATTTTCTTAGGGATCAAAAAATGGCACACAAAATCAACCTAGTAGGTCTAGAATATTTAGAAATAAAAAAGGGAATACAATAATGCAAAGTTGTAGACTTGTAGGCAGAAAACTATACAGAAATCTTTCTCCCACAAGGCTCAAAATAACACCTAGAAAGAATAGCACCAAAGAGAGGTATAATAACTCTAAAAAATCCTCAAAGAGACAACACAAAAGATTCACAAGGCTCAAATTCAATCTCAAACTATCCTAAAAGGGTTTGTCTCTAAAATATTTAAGCCACAGTAAATCAAAATGATTCCCGACTAGCTACAAGAAGCCCAAAATCACGTAATAACAACTCCGAGATAAGAGAGATGAAAAGAACTCAACACAAAAGAATATTAGTCTCCACTAAAAGGATTATTAGCATATCTCAATTACAAGAAGGGGAAACACAAACATTCACAGAGAAGAGACAAGAAAACACTTCTAGCAAAAGCTTTTCAAAACTTGAAATTGATAAATTCCAAATCCCCTTTCCCAAATTCCTTCCAATCCAACTTAAATCTTTCAAATTTCAATCTAATTTTCCCCCAAAATCATTTAAATCATTCCCAACAAATAATCTTGTACAAGCACAATGTAGACAAGCTTTCCAAAAAAAAATTGCAAAAGATACAAAAGCCAACCTAGAAAAAAAATTGAAGCAAAGGAATGGAAATCTGATGAAGAGCAACTCCAAATCCAACAAGAATCCAAAAGAAAAATCTAGTCCAAAGCCCAAGCAACAATCTTCAAAAAAATTCCATAAAATCTTTGAAAATCTAACCCTTGTGAATGCACAGCGATTCCCAATTATATTAAAAATCAAACTTTAAACTATAATAAAAACTGACCAATCAAAATAATCCCAAAAAACTGTAGAATATACCTACCCAAACATAAATTTGAGGTATGTAATACATAAATATATTATTTTCCTACCATTCACCATTCGCCCAATAAAATAAAAGGGTAAGTAGTTAATAATATTATTTATTCATCCAATAAAATATTATGCCTTAGACACATCATAAAGTAAATGACAATAATTAAATAAATATTAATAAATAGATAATAACAACAATAAATCAAAAAGGGAAACCATTAAATAAATAAAAAATAACACTCAATAAATAAATAAAAACTAATTAAACCATAAATAACAATTAAATAATTAATAAACAATAAATCAAATAAATTAGATCAATTAAATTAATCTTAATTAATTAAATACAACTCTCGACAATAAATAATTATCAATTAATAAAATAATCAATAAATAACCCATAATAATATTATAAGGATAAATTAATTCAAATCATAATAAATTACACTATCCCATAATTTAAATTAAATAGAAATCATACACTCACATACTTAAGGAACTCAACAAAGGGGAAACATCAATGAACGACTCTACCACCGACTTGCGTCGTGGCACAAATTGACAAGGTGAACAACTAAGCCTAGATTGAGTGAAAGAAATCCATGCCATCTCCAACAAATTATCATTGGGATGGGACATGCTAAGATATGTTAATCTAGGTGGAGTTGATGTCCGGTACCTGCAATCTTGCAATCATGATACGATACATATACAACATATAATCATCATAGTAAATAGGCAAGTGAAAAAAGAATCACAACAACTTATCATGCTCACAATGACTGATAAGGCATCATCTCTTTTATGAAAACAGTAACACAATATAACATCAAAGAATCACATAAACAATAATCATGAAATAGGGTTAGTACGATCGTAACATCATACATCATGTATTCCACATATGAATCTAGAAATCATATAAATGCATCCATCATGGTGATCCTACATGCCAACATCCATATGATTCATAAAATGCCATGTGCCATATAATATGTCCAGCATCATTAATCATATAAATCACCAAACATCATGAGTCATATCAAATAACATTATATGGCTGAAATGTGGGAGATACCTGCACATGCAAGAAACACAAATCATACAGACACATGAGACATTATGTTAGTAAAATAAAGAAACAAAAAATACAAACTAATCTAATTGTTAGTCCAAGAAATCTCAAGATTGCTAAACACATCCCATGCTCCTCTATCCCTAGACATCTTCAAGATACAAGGTATCTCTCATTCAAGGAGAGTGCTTGATCTTTAGGATTTCAACCTAGAGAACGAGACTAAATAGATGTGCTAAGATCAAAATGGATGCAACTAAGAGCCTATGTAAGACGAGATGATAAATGAAGATGCAAGATGAAGATGTGAAATGAGTTCCAAAATGAAAGATTAAATGAACTAATTCGGCTAATATGAGGATGAGATATGAGAGTGCTATGAAAATGATATGAATTACACTAGCAAGATATTCTAAACATGTATTAACACTAAGCTATAATGCAATTAAGATGGCATAAATGCTTAGTAATTGGGATTGAGCTCCTTGATAACCTATACAACATAATTAGACTGTAGATTGGATGAAATAAAAGTGAGTTATGAAAGACACAAGGATAGGGATCTATTTATAGGAAAAATAGAGCAATGGATGGTTGAGATTGAGTAATTTCAGCAAGGGCTAGGATTGAAAGTTATCAATCCATGGAGAGGGATTCAAACCAATCCCAAGTTGACAAATGTCATTTTGAAAGGGTTTGAGAGATGTTAAGCAAGCATTAGATACTAATTGAGCATTAAGGAAGGTTTCAAGGGGTGACATAATTGGATAATGATTTTATCCAAGGAAGCAGGCTATTGTCCAAGAGGTAAACTCTTGTGCAACGAGAAAAGATGGTCAAAGGGACAACCATCATGGGTTAGGGGTGTGGGCTTGTAAGAGCATTAAATGGTATTTGAAGGCTTTAGGGGTTAACTTCTCCCAAGAAGAAAACCACTAGTGGTCTAGGGGACAAATTTGTAAGAGGCTTACAAATTTGGGGGTACTCAACAAGTTACTTTGCTGAAAGGAGAAAGTCTTAAATGCATTTTGAAGACTTTCTCCAAATTTGGGGAAGTGACTCCCCCAAATTTAGGGATTGGACATGATGAGCAGAATTAGCCTAATTAATGGAGGATTAATGGGATTCTAAAAGAAATTAGGAGGGAAAGTGGGAAATGTAGGATTTGGGAAGTGGAGGGGGGATTTACAAATAAACTATGATTTATTTAAATGGAAAGGGGATTTTAATTAAAGGCAGATTTAATTAAATGTGAATTTAATTAAAATGGCTAGAAGGGGAAGGGAGATATTAATCAAATATTTGACTAATGGGTTTAATAATGATTACTAAATGAAGAATATTCATTTAAGTAGTTGTGCAAGTTTTAGGTGTCTATATTTTGCCCCTCTTTGAGTCAATGTGTGACCACATGTTGACTCAAAGAAAAAAAATGCTCAATTTGCCATCAAAATTTTGATATGATGCTGCTTGTCCGAATATCATTGATGTAAGTCCCTCGATATGAGAAATAATTATTGATGTGAAACTGATTGATTGATGTGAAACAAATGCGATACTTGATTCGATATGATGATGATGATATGCCCCCTCAAGTGATAAATTGAAAAAATTGTATTCATTGAGGGGGGTAGTGCAATTGTTCAATGATTTTTTAGCTTTAGAAATTTTTTGCGATTTTGTGATGATTTGTGAATTTTTGAGAATTTATTGCCCAATATATTTTAATAAGTTTGAAAAATAGAGGTGAGATTACATGGAGATAGCATGTACATGCCTCACTCTTCCATCGAGGCAACAGAGTTTCCTGTGTCAGCCTAGGCTATATGGGTCCTTGGTCTATCTAGGTCTTGCTATGGCTCATGATTCGATATGATCATGTTTAATATGTTTCACTTTCGATATAGGTCAAAGATTAGGTCCTTATTTGATATGGATGTTGATATGGGTCAAATTCGATATGGATTTGGTTCGATATGGGTCAAATTCAATATGGATCAAAGATTGGGTCCTAATATGGGTCAAATGTGATATTGATCTAGTTCGATATGGGTCAAATTCGATATGGATCAGGTTCGATATGGGTCAAATTCAACATGGATTCGGTTCGATATAGGTCAAATTCGATATGGATTTGGTTGTTGATTTCAATATGGGACATATTTGATTTTCGATATGGTTCTGACTTGATTTGCGATATGGGACTGATTTGATGTTGATATGGTTCATTTGCATCGATATGATGTTTGATCGGATGCAAGACTTGATGTTGAGACTGGATGTTGATAGGAGGATATTGGTTACTAGATGCCCCTTGTTTGATTGATTGTTGATTGTGTGATTTCTTGATTGCTTGATTGGTGCCTCTCTGATGGACTTATTGATATGATATCCAGGAACTTTGGACATTTATTGCTTTTATTGATGATTTTCTTTGACTTGCATCATTGTTTCCTTTTGGATCAGCATGTGGTCATACATATGATGAAATGATATTGAAGTTGATGCATTTTATTTTGATGAGCTATATGGTGTGCATTATTGTTATAATTGTTGCAGATAATGTAATTTGTGTGTTTATGATGATTGCTTATGATCTACATGCTTTTTATGATTATTTTGATGCATGCCCAATGGATACTATATGTTTTGAAAGTGATATGCCTATGTACATGATGATGAGATGTATGTAGATGTTTATGGAGATGCTAATGCTTATAACATGTTTTGTTTCTTTTTGTGTTCTTTTGATGATGCTATTTGATATGCAGAAAGGGTTTTGATATGATATGTTTATGTGTGTGAATACATTGTAATGTTGATATGAAAAATGTGAAATGTCCCTAGATTTGATAATATGTGTTCCTAATGTATTGTGATATGATGAGATCCAAAACCTAATATGATTTAATGATGAGACTATATGCCATGTTTGTATTAAAATGATGTGATAATGATGTGAGATGTATCTTGGAAGTGAGATGTAAAATCTGAACCTAAATAATATGAAAATGTGAATGTACTTAGATGCAAGATTAATATTAAATGATAATGATTACAAGTTGTGAGATGAAACTACATGAAATGCAGTCTAATGCAATCTAATGATATGAGGAAACTAAATGAAATGTAATCTCGTTCTCCCTGTTGGCCTCTCGTTGATCAAATTCCTAGCACTGTGTTTCCTTCCTTTTTCATCATTGAGCTATGATTTGTTGAAAGTTGATAGAATCATTTTGGTGTAATTGAACCATAATGACCAGAGTATCACTTACATGTATTTTGATATTGCAAGATGAGACAAGCATCAAGATATAGTTGAATCAAGACAACCTGAGTGTTTCTTGCATAGACAAACAAGAGTTAATCTTGGTCCAATGCAAATCCAAAACATCCTCAGTGATATGCCACCTGATTTCTTCGTAGGACAAATTTGTATGGTAGAAGGCTTCACTCATATATAGAAAATAAAGAAAACATCACATTCCTTCCTTGCTTCTCTAGTCATAACACGTCTTGGAGGTGCTCAGAAGATATGATAAGAACAAGATCAAAACCATAAGTAATCATGCATGCTATTTAGAATGTATTCTTAACACATAAAACATCTTGCAAGTATGATCTTTGTTTAGGTGTAATTAGTTCAAAGAGCCTTGATGTATTTCTTTCATGTGTGCACTCACACATTGATATATTCTTTGTTGATTGTCATTATCCTTGTTTTCTCTTTATGCGTGTTTGATATGATGTTGAAACCCAAAGGTGAGATGCCCTCGATGAGGTCACAAACATGCACCTACTCTGGATACTACTCCATATAGATATGTGCAATTGGTCACCAAGCCATAGTGGGATAGAATGTAGATAACTGATTGGATAATCAAAGTTAGTGATTACACTAAGTATGCCCTGGATAAATACTGCATAATAAAGTTCTCTTGGATGGCGTTTGGTCAAGATCAAATGGTGTTGAGATATGTACAAGTACTTATAGATGGAGGAGTTTCTTATCACAAGTAGCGCATGTTGCCAGGTTTTCACCACTTGTTTTTATTGCACTTTTTGATTTTGTTTCTATGCTTTTTGTATTTTTCAAATTTTTTGATTTTTTTTCTGACCCAAGGTGCCTATTTGCTAGGTTTTCACCTTAGTGACAATTTTTGATATTATTATTTATTTATTTATTTAATTTAATTTTTTTGTTTTTGGTGTCCCAAGGTGAATATTTGCCAGGTTTTCACCTTAGTGACGATTTTTAATATTTTTTGATATATATATATATATATTTGCTTGATCCATGCAATGGGAGGACTCAAGTGTAGAACTTCTTCAGGTGGATGCTATTGGTTGGTTCGTTGAGCATGTCCCCTTATAAAGTTTACAACTAATATGCTCCTGATCCATAGGCTGATATGATGACAAAGGGTCCCAACCAGTTAGTTAGGTTCAAATTTCCCCTTCTTTTCTTGATCTAGCAGATTTTTGGGATTTTCTTTCAGGACTAGATCATTGACTTTGAAAGCCCTTGGGATGACTTTGTGATTGTAGCTTCTTCACATTCATTGCTGATATGCTTTGAGATGGTCATAGGAACGTTGTCATTTTTCATCAAGAAGCTCTAGTTCCTGCAACCTATTTACTCGGCATTCCTCATATGGTATGAGGCCCTTCAAAGATACTTGGAGAGATGGGATTTCTACCTAAAGAGGTAGAATGGCTTCTAAACCATACACCAATGAATATGGTGTAGCTCCTGTAGGTGTGTGGATACTCATTCTATAGGCCCAAAGTACCGAATTGAGTTGCACATGCCAATCTTTGGTAGCATCATTCACTATTTTCTTGAGGATTTTCAATATGGTTTTATTGGATCGCTCTGCTTGGCAATTCCCTTGAAGATAATACATTGTACAAAAGCGATGTTGGATATTGAATCTCTTGCATAGTTCTTGTACATCCTGATTCTTGAAAGGATATCCATTATCTGTGATGATGGAAATAGGGATGCCATATCTACAAATGAGATAGTTGAGGATGAATGATGAGATCTTCTTTCCAATCATGGTGGTCATTGGGACCGCTTTGATCCACTTGGTGAAGTATTTAGTGGCAATGATAATGAATGTGAGTCCATTTGAAGAGGAATGATGAATCTTTCATAGTGGGTCAAGTCCCCATTGATAGAAAGACCAAGATGTGGTGAATGGTTGCAGTGGTGCATGTATGAGGTTATCATGAATTTGGCATTTAGGAAATTTCCTAGCAAATTGATAGGACTCTCTCTCCATTGTCGGCCAGTAATATCCCATTCTCAGAATTTTCTTGGCGAGAGTAGGACCACTTGAATGTGCACCACAAATACCTTAGTAAAGATCATGTAAGGAAGAGTTGGATTCATTACAATCGAGGCATCAAAGAAGAGTACCATCTAGACCTCGGCAATAAAGTGTGTCAGCGGTTAAGGTATAGCGGGTGACTTGTCGGATGAAACTTCATTTTTGGTTACGAGATAGGTTGGGTGGGAGAGTATTATTTTAGAGATAGTCATATATCTTCCCGTAGAGGAGTGAGTTAGAACCAGATATGGCACAAATGATCTGGGATTCAGAGTTGTCATAGGTTGGGGAAAATATTTGATCTACCAGAAATTCATAGCAATCCTTCTTTACTGGTATTTGTAAGAGAGAAGTGATAGTGGCCATTGCATCAAATGCTTTGTTATGCAGCATTAGTATTTTCTCATAGGTGATATTCACAAAATACTTCTTGAAGTCATCCACCATGCGCTTGTGGGGCATCAATTTGCCATCCTTTGTTTGATAGTTGTCATTGGCTTGATTGATGACCAATTGTGAATCTCCATAGACTTTTAGTTCAGTTATCTTCCATTCAATAGCCACCTTGATGCCAGTCACAAGTGCCTCATATTATGCCACATTATTTGTGTAGGGTAACATTAATCTATATTATCTTGGGATGGCATGTCCTTCGGGAGTAATAAAGAGGATGCCAGCCCCTGACCCATGCTGAGTTAAAGATCCATCAAAGTAAATAATCCACTACTTGGTATTGATGTTAAGAATATCCCAATCGATAAATTCTACTTGGATTGGTTAATGGTCTTATAGTGGTGCCCTGGCCAGTTGGTCAGCAATCACATGCCCCTTAATAGCTCTTCTTTCAGTGTATTGAATGTCAAATTCACTTAGGATCATAACCCATTTTTCCAACCTTCTTGTCAGAGCATCTTTGCTGAGTAGGTATTTTAATGGATTAATTTTCGCCACTAGCTTGATGGTATGTGCTAACATGTAGTGTTGCAACTTTTGGGAAGAAAACACCATAACTAAGCATGTTTTCTCAATGAATGTATAATTAAGTTCATAGCCATTCAATATCCTGTTGATGTAGTAAATGGCTCATTCTTTTCCTGTTGAATCCTCTTGAGCTAAGTAAGAGTGCTCCTAATGATACTTTTGTTGCATATATGTAGAGAATAAGGGGTTTTCCTACTATTGGTGGCACCAAAACAGGTGGATTCATTAAGTACTTCTTGAGTTGATGAAAAGATTCTACACACTTGTCTTCCCACCTGAAAGCCACATGTTTATGCAATAGATGTGTGAACAAAAGACATGTATCTGTCAGTTGAGCTATGAATCTTTGAATGGATTGAAATTACCCTTGTAAAGCTCTGAGTTGGCTAATGTTTCTAGGAGGTGACATCTCCATGATTTCTTGGACCTTTTTTGGATCAACCTCTATGCCTTTTTTTCGATATGATCTAGCCCAATAGCTTGCCTGAAGTAACACCAAATACGCACTTTTTAGGGTTCAGCCTAACATTAAACTATTCTATCCTTGTGAATATCTTTTCTAAAATTTATAGATTGCCTTCTCTTGTGGAAGATTTACCTAGTAGGTCATCTACATAATCCTCCATGAATGTGTTCATTATGTCATGGAAAATAGTGGTCATTGCTCTTTGATAGGTGGTTCCTGCATTCTTAAGGCTAAAAGGCATGATGTTCCAGCAATAGGTTCCCCATGGGCATGTGAATGTAGTCTTGCTTTGATCTTCGAAGGTTATCTTGATTTGATTATATCCTAAGAAGGAATCCATTAATGATAACATTGCATTTCCTATTATGAGATCTATAATGACGTCTATGCTTGGAAACAGGAATTCATCTTTAGGACAAGCTTGGTTGAGATCTCTGAAGTTAGTGCAAATGCTGATGCTTTTTTCTGGCTTGGAGACATGTACAATGTTTGAGATCCACTATGCATAGTCTATAGGTCAGATAAATCTGACGTCCAGTAGTTTCTTTAGTTCAGCTTTGACTAGTGGTGCCACATGTGGATTCATCTTTCTGAGATTTTATTTTATGGGTTTGGCCCCTGGAGATATGGATAAGTGATGCATGATGAGATTTGGATCAATATCGAGCATGTCTATGTATGACCAAGTGAAGTTGACTTGCTTCTCTTGAAATTTTTTTGTTAGGTTTGGTCTCTCTTTCTCAATTAATGATTCTACAAGGTGGATGACTTTTTCTATTTCTTGAGTGACAAGCTTGATAGATTGAGTTGGCTCAATCAAAATGGTTGATCTCTCTTGATAATGTTCAGGCAAGGTGTCAAGTCTTTCATCCTCAAGTGCCTCAAAGAGGTTCTCACCTTTGGATACACCTTTTGTTTTTACTCTTTTGTGATCTAATACTGCCATAGAATGGTTTTCACCATTAGATTATTTTTTCTTTTTTCCTTTACTTTTATGACTAAAAGACTTGGAACTCCCCTATGTGAAGGTGTCACTTGAAGATCCACTAGTGGAGCATTTTTTCAGGTTTACTAAACAAAGGTATTAGACAATGACATCATGTTTATGAAATTTGGGTAGGCTTACATGCTCAAGTTTATTCTAGTCTATGAGGTCAGGGTATACGAGTGGCATTGGGTCATTTGATGGGTTGACATCTGCAATCATGATGGTCATGATGTAGATATCATCATAGTTGTTTGGGATATCGATTAGGTCTATGATATTCTCAAGGTCTTTGATGGTACTTTCCTTGATAGTACCTTGTTTTTATTTTTGATGCTCGTTCTCACTAGCCTCATAGATATGTTGTGGTCCGAATTCAAACAATCGATATCTTGAGCCTTGTCCCTCATGAGAAATGGGTGTGTATGCATGGATTGTACCCACCTCAATATCTCCAGTAACATAAGAACAACTATCCCACTTATACTCATTGGAATTAGTTTCATAATCACTATCCCAGGTTACCGTACTAAATCTGATAGTTATATTGTATGGTGAGAAAAGATCACTGATAATTGACACAATTTTAGTAGCTTGTTCTGATTTGTGATTGGTGTGTTCTTGTACTCTTTGAATTTGTTCATATACCATTTCCTTTCTGTGAGTAGCAATTTTTTTAGGTTGTGGCTCAACCTTGGTTTGATCAGGTTCTTGTATATGATGTACTTTCTTATAAGAAGCTTCCTCCTTTTGAATAATGAGTTCTTCTTGTCATTTCTCATCTTCTTCATGCTTTTGTTGCTTCCTTGTCTTTTCTACTGCCTAGTGTAGTGCTTATTTCCATGAGTATTCATCATATTTTTTCTCCGCATTTCATTGAGTTTTTTATGGTGAGCTTTTTGTTGGCCATACCCATGTCCTATTTTGTCTTTTGAAAATTGTGAACGAGGTTGTATGGGTTCTATGATACCTTCTTGGTGCTTGCCAATAGGTCCTTTTCCTTTGTATCCCATTCTTTGCATGATCCAAAACCTATTACCATATTGTTCTATTGGGATGGTGACCTCTATTGTCGTTGCTCATGCTTCTTCTTCATCCTTGTAGAGCCATCTAAGGATGTCTTTATCTTCCGATTATTCTTCTACTGTTCCTTCTTGGATGAAGGCACTCTCAAACTTATTGATGGGTTATTTTGATGGTTGTCTTGATCTAGATGGCAGACCATGTGATCTAGAGGATAGAGTTTCAAAATAATACTCTCCCATTCTGTTGTCCTTGATATGTAGCTTCCTCTCAATGTCTAGTTTTTCCTAATTGTTTGATGATGAGGATGGTGAAGCCCCTCTATTGTGTGGTAGTAGGACATCTTGCACAACTTTCAATGTGTTGCAATATTGAGAAGCATTGGTGTCTACTGAAACTGTGATTTCTTGTCCATAAAAAGGAAATTTGATGTATTGGTGATAGGTGGAAGGTACATCTTGCATTTCATGGATCCAAGGGTGACCCAAGAGGATGTTGTAGGACAAGTCTATATCCAAGACTTGACAAAAAGTTTCTTTTAACACTAGTCCCACTTGAATAGGTAGGACTACCACACATTTTGATTATCTTTCTACATCGTCATAGGCCTTGATGGTGATTCTTCTTTTTGGATCAATAGCTTACTCAGAGAAACCCAATGCATGAAGGAGCTTTAAAGTACAAATATTTAAACCTGCTCCTCCATCTATAAGTACTCTTTTAACCCAATGTGTATAGACTAACACTTCAATGTGCAATGTGGTATTATGAGGATGAGTTAAAGAGACGTCATCATTCTTTGAGAATGATAAGATATGAGGTACAACCAAATGTGCCACCATAGCTTGGAATCTATCCAAGTCCAAATTGGGTGGCACCGTACTCTGAAGAGCTTTCTCCAAAATATCCTTGTGAGTTGGTCAGATTATCAATAGCTCTAAGATGGAGATTTGATCTTGTGTCCTTTATAGTTGGTCCAGAAGACTATATTGAGTCTTGGGGGAGGAGTTGATGTTTTAGATGTTCTCCCCTTGAGGACATACCTTTGCGCCCTTGTTGTTACATTCACCAGTGCATGTTCTTGTTTATTATTGATTGTGATGACATTCACCTAATTGTTAGTAGCCGAGATATGGTTGATGATGTTGTCATATATGTAGTTAATACGGGCTCCTTTGTTGTCAGATGTGGATGCTCCTCCCTTGTTGTAATTGGGGAGGGGATCTTTGAATGGTGTGTGATCATTGTTGGTCTTATGGCCATCCACTATTATGTCTCCTTTTTCTTGTAAATCTTCAACCAGGTTTTTCAACCTCATGCAATCATTTGTGTGGTGTCCCTTATTGCGATGATATTCACAAAAATGTGAATAATTCTACCATGATGGCTTGACTTGGGGTTCATAGTCACATATGGGGGGTAATGAAACAACTTTATTCATCAACAATTCTCGAAATGATAACTCAAGGGATTGCCTGAATGGTGTAAAAGTCCTTTTATAAAAGGAGGGTTTGGTGTAACCCCCTTGATTGGTGTGGTTGAGTTGATTGTTACACTGGTAGTAGTTGTTGTTGTTTGGATTCTTATTCAGTTGATTATTGTTAGGAGGTGTAACATTTGATAGGTTTAGAATCGGTTGCTTGGGTTTGACATTGTCCACTACACCGTCATTAACCATATTCTTGTTTTTAATCCAAAATTTATACTTGCTTGAGTTATTGTAGTGGTTATTATAGGTGTTATTACTAGATGAGTTAGGACCTTTGTTGATTAACTTCAAGGTCCCCCTTTGGATTGAGGCCTCTTCCACTTGAATGCCATTGTCTATGAGCTTTTGGAAACTAGGTAGACATTGTAGTTTTAGTTGATAATGCATTTCGATATTCAAATTATGTATAAAGATTTCTATTTTCTCCTTTCCAGGCACATCATGGGGATACCTAGAGACTATGTGCCTCCATCTTTGCAGGAATACCATGAATCTCTCATTGGATTTTTGCTTTGTGTTACATAAATCAATCATGGTAACCTCATGTTGGATATTATATGAGTATTGTGAAATAAATTTATTTACCAAATCATCAAATGATCTTATAGGAGTTGTGAGTTTAGAGAGCCATTCCATGGTTTGATCTCTAAAGCTTCTTGGAAATAACCTCATCATATAGGTGTCATTGTGGGAAAAATCCAAGCTCATGGTACAAAATTCCTTGACATAATCATGAGGATCACTCCTACCATCATACTTATGATACTATGGGATACTTGAGTTCAGTGGAAAGGGTCAATGTTCAACCTTCTATCAAATGAGTAGGGACAAATATCCACTAAGGAATATCTTGTAGTGGTCCCTTGTTTCATGTCTCTAATTTGTTGTTGCAAGGCTTGGAGTTGTTGGGTAATGAGGTTCAAAAGAACATCATTGTTGTTATCTCCTTAATGGTTGGCTCTTCTTCTTTGACCATTGTTACCTTGACCTTGGTTGTTATCTTGATTTTGGTCTTGGTTATTGTCATTATTTTGATCGTGGTCATCTTTACCTTGGTCATTGTCATGACTACCTTGATCATCGTCATTTTCCCAATCATCATCAAAGATATAACTCTTTGACCTTGTGCGTAGAATTATTTCATTGGTGTTGCTAGGAATTTCTGTATCAAAATCCTCAGGAATTTTTACCCCTTTTATATTGAGCATAATAAGGTACTTTTGCTTGTCATGCTCTATAAGCCTTTTCATAAGCTTTTGGAAAGGAGCGCTTTATTGGCATTATTGTATTAGTCTGTTGGTGATTTCTTCTTCTTCCATATGGGTGTACTCATAAAAGGGGTTAGGTTCTCTAAAACCCATACTTGATTCTGGCTGAGGATCCCACTCTTTGTTCTTCTTACATCTTGTGTTGGCAGGCATTGATGTGTTGTTTAATAAAACTCTTTCATTACAAAGGGGATTTGTTCTTCTTCCTCTTCTGTTATAGGGGTTGGTGATTCCGATTGAACTTTGTTGTATGTGATGAAAATTTTAGGAAAGAAAGAGGGATTGATCTTTCTCCCTTTGTTTTTTTGATAATCAAAATCTCTATACTGAGTGAAAGCTCTACTTCTCAAAGGCTCTTCGTCAAATTCATTAGATTTACCTTGAACATACAAGTGCATATGATGTAAGAATACTCTATGTGAGAGAAAGAGTTGTCGATTGATATAGAGAAATTTATTCCTCTTGATAAGGGCCCTTGGACTAGGTTGTCTCTTCTTCAACTTAGTCTTTTGATGAAGACTTCTTCTTCTCAAGATATGGGGAATGGTCATACAAAATGATCACTATTGATGTAGATTTTTTGAATGGATACTTTGTTTCAAAACTCAAGTGTACTTGTCAAGTAGAGGTTTATTCTGATTCTCCCTGATGACAAAGTGTGTCAAATGATATGTGTCAAGCCTCATGATATATAGACTTAATTTGATGACTTGAGATCAAAATAGGTACTAATATTGCTAAGATTGTTTGATGGTGGAACCTTTGATCACTCTATTTGATACTCCTTAATATCTTTGGATGAAATCTTATCTTAAGATAGTTGATGTTTTGAAAAGTGTTTTCACAAAGGTACTTGTTGGATTTGGGAACACTCTCTCTCTGGTTGCTCTTTTCTCTTTGTTTTTGAAACTAATTTTTTCTTCGGTTGACTTCTAACTTACAAGATGATTTAATGTCTGTGACAAGAAGAAATAGAATTCATGAAAACAATGGTCATCCATATGCTAAACATTGAGTGTAGTTTCTGTGAGGATGTTTTGAAATCCCCGATGTTATCACAGGTTTGATTCACAATACAAGATACATCAGATAGGCTCTTTATTCAAGGGTGATCAACAATATCATAGCCCACTAGTCTTGATACTCCTTCAGCTCAAGAAACATTGTCACTTCGTAGAGGGTACCCATTTTTTTGCCTTTTGCTAGAAATTAACCCAAAGTGAATTTCTTCACAATTGGGTAGTTATCTTGGGAGATATGTGGTGAGTAATCTTTGGGGTGGATTATTCCCCACCCTTCAACTATGATATTTCCACTGTTTGGTAATTGACTCAACTCAAAGTCTCTATTGCTATGGTTTTTAATTAGGCTTCCATTTAGTCTTCAGTGATAAACTCCCCCAAGAGGCTTCTCAACCTTTAGAACAAAGACTTTATGTATCTTAAAGATACTAGGGGAAGGCTAATTGCTGGGAAAAACCATTGGAGGGGATTTTCATCAACCTCCGTGTTTGATTATAGTGGGTTAGAATACTTGGTGATAAATTCATTTCCCATGTGGGTTGTACCCTTATCACTAGCCCCCTCAAGGCTTCGAGAAGGTAGGCCCGCTAAAGGATTTATTTGCTTGAAGTAAAAGAAAGAATTTAAGAGTGGTTTGGTTTTTTGGTCCTGTAATTAAGGGGAGAGCATATACCTACCACTTTTGAGACAAGCAAACAAAGTTCCTTTTAACCTTTTCAAAGCAATGATTGGCTCAGACCTATTTGGAGATGTTGCCCCAACAACCATGGTGTTCTTTTTAACCCACAAAGAAATTTGTTGTCTAACTAGGAAATTGAAATACTGGTCAACATAAAGTAAAGCACATTCTTCTTGAAAGTAAATCATTTTGCAAATTTGCAAATTGTGGCTTGTTCTTTTTAATCTTGCAAACAAGTATTGATTGTGAATTTTAACCTTTGCAAGAAAATAAAAGATTGTTGTTGTCCTTTTTATAACCCCAAAATTTGAAGTGTGAACCTAACTTGCAAGAAGGAAAATTATGAAGTTGTCACTCTTTTTAACCTTGCAAATTTGATTCCTTTTAAACCCCTAAATTGAAATGTGAGATTCTTTCACCAATTGAAACTTAATGAGATTATTTTTAGCTTGAAAAGAAAATGAGTTCATTTTAGCCAACTTTGAAAAATCTAGAAAAATTTAATTCAAATCCTACTTAACTCCTTCAATCCTACATCAAATTGTTAGACCTACAAGAAAACATAAGCTAGAAAAATAAAAAATCATATGGTGGGCTTCTCCAAGCCTAATTTCAAATCTTGGTTATGAATGTCCTCTATTTGAGCATAAACTCATACAATATTTCTCGCCTACTAGTACGACAATTAAAATGCTCCCATACGACAAAATAGTTTACTTGTGTTGGATCAAACAGTGGCTCATACGAGCTTAGAAAAGAGATAGAGGAAATAATAAAATAGAAAATAGCTCTTTGTTTTTACCAAAAACTCATATGAGTTTCTTTATAGGCCCATACGAAAATAGTAGGTTCCCATACGATAAAACAGGAACACTCGTTTAACCCTCATACGAACTTGCGTGAACCTGTGGAAAAATTGTTAGAAAAAATTATTTTTAAGGGTCTACCACCACAGTGGATGCCAATTAATATATGACTGAAATGTGGGAGATACCTGCACATGGAAGAAACATAAATCATACACACATAAGACATTATGTTATTAAAATCAAGAAATAAAAAATATAAACTAACATAATTGTTAATCGAAGAAATCTCAAGATTGCTAAGCCCCTCCCATGCTCCTCTATCCCTCGAGATCTTCAAGATTCAAGGTAGCTCTCATTGAAGAAGAGTTCTTTATCTTTAGTATGTCAACCTAGAGAAAGATATTAAATGGATGTGCTAAGATTAAAATGGATGTAACTAAGATCCTAGCTAAAATGAGATGATAGATGAAAATGCAAGATGAAGATATGAAATGAGTTCCAAATTGAAAGATTAAATGAACTAATTAGGCTAATATGAGGATGAGATATGAGAGTGCTATGAAAACGATATGAATTAATCTAGCAAGATATTCTAAACATGTATTAAAACTAAGCTATAATGCAATTAAGATGGCCTAAATGCTTAGTGATAGGGATTGAGCTCCTTGATAACTTGCACAACACAACTAGAATATAGATTAGAAGCAATAAAAGTGAGTTATGAAAGATACAAGGATAGGGATCTATTTATAGGAAAAATAGATCACTAAGTGGTTGAGATTGAGTAATCTCAACAAGGGCTAGGATTGAAAGTTATCAATCCATGGAGAGGGATTCAAACCAATCCCAAGTTGAAAAATGTCATCTTGAAAGGGTTTGAGAGATGCTAAGAAAGCATTAGATACTAAATGAGCATTAAGGAAGGCTTCAAGGGGTGACATCATTGGATAATGCTTTTATCCAAGGAAGCGAGCTATTATCCAAGAGGTAAACTCTTGTGCAAGGATAAAAGATGGTCAAATGGACAACCATCATGGGTTAGGGATGTGGGCTTGTAAGAGAATTAAATGGTATTTGAAGATTTTAGGAGTTAACTTCTCCCAAGAAGAAAATCACTAGTGGTATAAGGGGCAAATTTTGTAAGATCCTTACAAATTTGGGGGTACATAAAAAGTTACCTTGTTGAAAGAAGAAAGTCTTAAATGAATTTTGAAGACTTTCTCAAAATTTGGGGAAGTGACTCCCCCAAATTTAGGGATTGGACATGATGGGGAGAATTAGGCTAATTAATGGAGGATTAAAGGGATTCTAGAAGAAATTAGGAGGGCAAGTGGGAATTTTAGGATTTGGAAAGTGGGTGGGGGGGATTTGCAAATATATTTTGATTTATTTAAATGGAAAGGGGAATTTAATTGAAGGTAGATTTAATTAAAATGGGAAAGGGAATAAATATAGATTTTAATTAAATGTGAATTTAATCAAAATGGTTAGAAGGGGAAGGGGGATATTAATCAAATCTTTGATTAATGGGTGTTATAATGATTACTAAATGAATAATATTCATTTAAGTAGTTGTGCAAGTTTTAGGTGTCTACAAACATGATTCCACATAGAGTGACTAGAATCATCAGTACCATCTAAGATGGCAATGGGGTCATATGTAACCATCTAAGCATCAACTGTATGTCTAAATAATTATATCAATGCATAAATAAAAATGTAAGTCTAGGAGAGGTACTACAAATGACAAGATTATTCACATGTGTAACAATCTCCCCCTTTATCACTGATGGCAAAAAATATTCAAAATATAACTGCGCAACTCTCCTTACTCATGCAATTCCTCAAATCCACGTTCCTTGAAATAATATTCCTTTCTCCTCCTTTTGACATCAAGGACAAAGGATGCCTCTAATTAAAATAGAAAGAACAGATATATACAACCAAAAAATGTCAAAATATAAATCTCACACCAGAACTTTCAGCTACTCTTCTTTAAAAATCTAAGCTTGTATTTCTCCATCAGTTCTGAAAGAACTTCCCAAGAACGTATATCTAGTTTGATACTCATTGAAATACTTATGTAGTCGACCAATAGATCAATTGAATTTAAAAATCTATTTGGAGAAGTTGGATTCCACTCATACTCAACCGCATTCTTAAGCAATACTGAAAAATGTTTTCGCTTAGCTTCAACAATATCCTTAACCTTCCAAACATGGTCACAAAGTCTTCTTTCTACCTTTGCAGCAGAAGGAGTGTTGGAAATTCACACTCATTGGATTCATACATTGTCATTTATGGCAACAAGATTATATTGAAGGCATATACTAACATTTGGAGGCATACACTGACGGATACCGCCTTTGGAGTATTCAGGGTCATCATCGGCACTGGCACCGACATCGACATCCAACACTTTAGTGAAGCTGACATCAGTCTAGATCCAAAAGGTTTTATTTGTAAAATCATTTTGTAATTATTGTATTGGGCCAACATTGAATATATTTTGTATTTTAAGCCAACATAAGGCATATTGTTTGTAAAGTATATATAAGTTAGTCTATTAGGTCATTTTGATATAGGAAAAGGTATATGACAAGGTAGAAGAACTATGTAATGCAAAGGATGTGTATGTGGGTCATTTGTATGCGAATGTAATATCATGCTATGATTAGTAGATGGTTTGTAATGCATTCTTGGAGGAAAGGAGATACCAGTAGAAGGGTTCAAGGTTTATGAACCAGTACAGAATAGAGCTTTAAATGGAACTCTTTTTGGCATTACAGATGCATTTTGTGAGTTCACTAGTACTGTTTTATTTCAGTAGAAGCTTGTAGTCAGTGAGACTCTTTTGTGTTGAGAAGTGTACTCTAGGCACTATGCCTTGCTGCATGTGCAGGCCCCCATGCTATGTAATATCTTTCATATGGCCAGTGAATCAATATTGTGGGTCACAAATCCCACCGTGGTTTTTCCTTTTTGATGTTTTCAACGTATAAATTCAGTGTTCTATGGTGTTCATTCATGTGGCTGGTTTGTTTACTTCATGTTATATGTTTCTTCAATTACCAATTTATATGTGTGTTATAAAAGGTTAAAATCTTGTATTACCGGCAGAACACTGATTCACCCCCCTCTCAGTGTTCTTGAATTCATTTTATTCCAACAATTGGTATCAGAGCTTTGTACCTCAAAGGAACTTTAATAGCTTGAGGAAGATCCTGAAACTGGAATCATTGAATATGGCTATGGAGAAGAATTTTGAGATGGCACTTGAGGATTATGATGTTGAAAGGATGAAGAACCTACAACTACAAGATAAATTTAATTATGCTAATTAATTTAGTCTTCTTAAACAAGAAAGGTTATCATCTTCTCAAGCTAAGAGAAAGGAACTTTTGCAAAACCAGGATGATGAAGATAAAAATGCACTTAAGGAACAATGTCAGAAACTGAGTCAAGCTAACATGCTCATGAAGAATGAAATGCAAGACTTGACTATGAGGTTATCAAAATATATTGAGGACAGAAAGAAGGAAGAAAATCTTGCTATATCTGTGAAGAACAAATCTGAAGAATGTGGCAGATTGGGTCATGAGAATGATATGTTGAAAACTAATTTGGTACAATCCTGGAATAATGAACAAGAGCCTAAAAGACAAATAATAACTCTAAGAGATGATCTAACTACTGCAAGTGAGTATAAAGAAAACTTTAGGATTAGTGCTACACAATTGGATGATTTATTGAAAAGACAAAGGAAGAGTGAAGATTCTAGAGGACTTGGATTTGTGCAAGGTGAAAGCTCGGGTACTACAAATGAAGATTAGAAACTGGTATGCAAAACTCATTAGACTAGAGGAGACTAGTAAGGCAATCTAATACTTACAAATTCAATGGTAGATACTTTGTTTGTAATAAATTTGGGCATATGGCTAGAAAATGTAGAAATAGAGAAAATCAAAACTACAATTTAGTTCCTGGTCAAAGCACAAATTGCAAGAAATATGGTCATAAGTCAAAAGATTGAGGAATGAATATCAAATGTCATGCATGTGGAAAGTTTGGTCATTTGGATAATCAATGTAGGTCAAGGAATGACACTAGATATGTCAAAGCAATTCAAAAGAATAATGTTACATGTTATGCATGCAAAAAATAGGTTATATTGCTAAGTACTACAAAAGCAAGACTACATCGGTTAGCAATGATAAAGCAAATGAGAAAGGAAAGAAAAAGGTAGATGAAATATAACAAGATCACACCAAGAGATGGGTTAGAAAATCTAAATAACCAAGTGGAGATGCAACTACACTAGTAATTGAACCTATAACTCCACTAGTAGAATAGAGAATTCCCGCACCGACAAAAAATTCAACTGGTAATTGATGCATATGCCTTAGGGGTTGGAAAATTCATTGCAAATCTTGTATATTCCCTATAAGAGATCTAGACAGTGGTATTTGATGAAGGTTTATTTGACATAAAACTATAAAATAGACATCTGGTAATGTACATCGCTAATCATTTATGACAGTGATGAATTAGGGATTACTCACTAATAAAAAAGGAAAATGAACTCATTTTAACTCACCTGCACTTGAGAAATCCAGAGAGAAGCAAAGGGGAATCATAGGCGATCAAGAGACAACAAAGGCATTCCAAAGAATTTCTAGCAGTCATCTCAGAAGTAATCAAAATCCTTCAATCGACGACTATTTTCTTGGTATTTCTTTGAAATGGCATCCAGATCATCATCTGCTCCTACTTTCATCATGAATCCCACTGTTTTTGAGGTCAAGGACAAGCTTAGGCTTATTTTCAAGGAAGTTCCCCAAATTTCTATGAAGGAAGACTTTACTGGCACATTTTCGAGAGTTCTCGATGGTGTGGTTTATGTAGAAGATGTCATAGCATATATTCACTACACCTTGGAGGATTTGGGCATTGAGGAAATCAGGTGAATGTATCAATTTGTGATACTAGGAACCTCTAGTACAATCAAGCTGGAATATCAAATCAGTAAGGATCTTAGGTTAACCACAATCTTATATATACCAGAATTCAAGGATGAAGTGATCAGATATGTTTTGAGAAGGGTCCATAATGAATTTATCTAGCTAGACCAGCCCCACATGATCACTAAAGATGCTATTCAAGCATTCAATGACTTACCTAAAGTTGGACAGAAACTAGGTAAGAAGATCTCCAACATTTTAGTTGAGAAGCTCACCAGTGCAACCCATGATGGAAGATCAATGAGGGTAAAGCACCATCAAAGACACAGATGTAAAATTTGCCAGCATGATCATTGGCTACAAGATAACTCAATCAAGTCGACTGAACTTTGTTGCCAGTTCCTGCATCCATGTTGTATATCGGATGATAAAGAATACTGAAAAGTATTATTTGTTTGAATGGTTAAAGAGTGAATTAATGATTAATCTTAGAAAGATCAAAGGTGTTAAGAAAGGGACATTTCGATTTGGCAATCTTATTGTCTGTTTGATGATGTACTTCATGAATGAGCTACCGAGTTTGGGAAAGAAGCATTGGGCTCATGACATACCGGTAGATATGTAGATCAAAGATGCAATCATCTGTGTTGGTAGTAAAAGGGATGAGAAGCTTTGGGGCTGCTTTAAAACTTTTCAGGAGAACATGAGACTGAGGGAGATAATTTCCAAATGCTGGCATTCTACACTCTAATGAGAATAGTTGATGTTGTCATTGATGGCATCCAACTAGAAACTAACCGGCAATATGTTTCTACATTAACTGACACCATAGATATCATACACCGGTACCGACAGGCACTTTCACCAGCATCTAGTTTACACCAAAAATGAAGAATACCAACACTTAGGCTGACATGGGATAAATTTTTGTTTATGTGAATTGTTTTGTAAATGTAATTAACTATTTGTAAGACGACTTGGTATATTGTATAGACTCATATATGTATGAGATCTTATATATCATTTTGACATGATATGTATGGTAGAAGATAATTGTTTAGTGGCAGCAAAGGTTTTGGTTAAGGTATCTATTTGAGCTTAAAGCGGTACTGAACCATGCATTAGAGATGCTATTTTGAGCAGAACATTGTATTTGATTTAATTATCCATTTTGTAGTCAGTGAGACTATTTTGAGAAGTGCGCTCTGGGAAGCTGGCCTTCCTGCATGTGCAGGCCCTTATTGTAAGTAGTATTTATTCATTGGCCAGTGAGTAAATATTGTGGGTCACAAATCCCACTGAGTTTTTTCCCACACCTGCTTTCCTCATTAAATATCTTGTGTTATGGTGTGTTTCTATGATGTCTTTGTTATTTGTGTTTACTGCATTAATTCTTGTTTACCGATACATTATTTTGGGCTGCAAAGTTATAAATAAGTTTAAATATTCATTTAACTAGTTAGACACTGATTCACCCCGCCCTCTCAGTGTCTTTGGGACTATCATTGAAACTAACACCAAACACTTTGTGGAGAAATATTCCACTGATATTTGCTTCATGGTAAAAATAGATGAGACACTTATGGAAGTAGTGGAACCTAGAACTATATGGGTCACTGAACTGGGTTATGAAGTAGATGACAATATTTTGGAGCTATATGATAAAATGTTGATTGAAGCTCCTTTGGATGGTAAGGCTGAACACTTTGGCACTACAAAGGAGAAGGCTCTTGAGGTTAAGATTGGCTTCAACAAGAAAAGAAGAGAAAATAAGATAGATAAAATATTTGCATTTGTTCAGAATGTAATTCACAAGATATATACAAAACTAGGTTCTAGATCTAAACCGGTATATCAACAAGCAGTGGTTAGTGCTCCTGAGATGAAGAGGCTTGAAACTTTCATTTCTTATATCACTTCTAACTTTGATCCAAAGGTTAACCAACCTCTTGCATTCAGAAGGGTATAGAGGAAGAAAGCTAACAAGCCTCCGGTAGAGGAGAAGAAGGTGGAACCAAGGAGGAAGCTAATTAGAAAGGTAACAACTGCAACCAAACTTCTAGCAAGGAAACCTACTCTGAAGAGGCGGCATGATCCATCCACTTCTGCAACCCCCAGTAAGAAGAAAAAGAGTGATGATGCAACTAAATTTGGTAGTATGATTTGTGCAGAGTTAATAGATGAGGTAACTAAAGATGGAATTTTGAAGAATGTGTCAAATTTCTATGAATATTTAGATGATAATGAGCAAAATGAAATAGAAGAAGCAATTTTGTTATATTTAGACATATATAAGAAGGCTTTGGTAGATATTTTGAAGGAAATTCCCTTATCATTGTACAATAAGTTAGATGCAAGAAGATTAGATGCAATAAAGAGGGACAAAGAAATTAAAGAAGTTGAACTTTTGAATGTGTGGCTATATAAATATTTAGGAAATGAAAAGGTGTATAGATGTTACAAATAGAACAATATTTAGCAGGAAAACCCGACAAATAGGCCTAATGGTAGGTAGAGTCAATGAGATGGTAAATGAGACTAGAGATGGTTGGACCAAATTCTTCCAAAATAATCTTGATTTTCTCACTTCTCAAGAAGAAATTACTAAGGAAACTTCTCCCTCCATTCTGGACAAATATAAAGGGAAAGGAATTTTGGGAAGTTCAGATCAAATTTTGAGTGAATCGGCAGTTCAACCAAAAACTAATGAGAGTGTACAGACTAAACCAACAGAGACTACATTTGTACAGTCTAAGAAAGGTAATATAGATAATGTATAGGTTACAGATAATATTGTGGATAACACTCTAGCGGCAGTAATAGATATTGCACCAAGTGGTGAAGCTATCGGTGCAATAATGGATGAGAAAATAGATACACTAGGAGAGGATAAGGAAGAAAAGGAAAATGAGATTGAACCCATAGATAATTCCCCTGCAATACTTTTGGCAATTAACACTTCTCAAGTTGAGAAGAAATCAATCATAGAGATGAGTCCCATAGAGCTAATGATGATGGCTACTCAAAAGCTAATGAAGGAAGGATTTGTAGACAAAGGAATAATAGATCAATCAATAACAATTTTTCATATATTGATTCTTGATTGTATGATTGAAAATGAATGAAGCCCTTCTGGCAATACTAAGGCATTGAGAGAGCATATATCTAAAAACTTTCAATCATTGCAGTATAATTCTGACAAGAAAACACTTGAAAGATTTACTCTGGCCAAGAAAGCCGCTTTTGACCAGATTATTGAGATAGAGAAGAGGAAGGTAGAGGAGAAACTTGTACTCATTGAAAATTCTTTGAAACAGTGTACTAACATCTACATGGTCTATTGTAATATATAGATTCTTATAGAAAATGTAGATAAGAGGTTAAAGGAATTACATGAATAGATTGCTAATATTTCCAATTCTTTTGATGGACTAACTTCACTTACAACTTCCATTGATGGAAAAATTTTGACTTTGGAGAACCAAGTTTTTTCTTTTGAAAAGGAAAGAGACAAGATCATTCAAAGAGAAAGGAGTCTTAGAGGTTTGGTGAGTCCAAGATTGGATTCACTTGGTGTACATAAGAGAGAATGTAGAGATATTCTTGTGAAGCCCACATCGGTAGAAGTCACTAAGAAATAAACACTTGCACATTTACTGTATCCATATCTAAAACTGGTTAGAATACCTATGTACAGTTGCTAGAGAAAGCTTATCTGGAAAGTTTGAGATTGGTAAAGCTCCGGTAAAGTAATCTGTAATTATTCTTCCAATTCTTTCACTAGTCTTTGGCATTGATGCCAAAGGGGGAGTGTATATTATGTGAAAAATATGTATATAATCCTAGGGGGAGGATATCACACAAATAATATTGTAGTCAGAGTCAATCAGCTTAGGGGGAGCATGTTTCATGTTTTAGTTGAATTGGCAGGGAATCCATTTTTCACATGAGTGCTGCCATCAATGCCAAAGGGGGAGATTGTTGGAAATTGACACTCATTGGAATCATATGTTTTCATTGATGGAAACAAGATTCTATTGAAGGCATATACTGACATTTTGAGGCATACACCAGTGGATATCGACTTTGGAGTATTCAAGGTCATCACCGGCATCGACATCCAACACTTCAGTGAAGCCGACATCAATCTGGATCCGAAAGGTTTTATTTGTAAAATCATTTT
This sequence comes from Cryptomeria japonica, assembly GCF_030272615.1. NCBI lineage: Eukaryota > Viridiplantae > Streptophyta > Pinopsida > Cupressales > Cupressaceae > Cryptomeria > Cryptomeria japonica. Next base: position 151,075 of record NW_026728892.1, on the reverse strand, counting down.
GTAATTATTGTATAGGGATGACATTGAATATCTTTTGTATTGTAAGCCAACATAAGGAATATTATTTGTAAAGGGTATGTAAGTTAGAGTGTTAGGTCATTTTGATATAGGACAAGGTATATGACAAAGTAGAAGAACTGTTTAATGCAAAGGATATGTATGTAGGTCATTTGTATGTGAATGTAATATCATTCTATGATCAGTAGATTATTTGTAAAGAATTCTTGGAGGAAAGGAGATATCGGTAGAAGGGTTTAGGGTTTATGAACTAGTACAAAACAAAGCTTTAACTAGAACTCTTTTTGGCATTGTAGATGTATTTTGTGAGTTCACCAGTATTGTTTTATTTCAGCAGAAACTTGTAGTAAGTGATACTCTTTTGTGTTGAGTAGTGTGCCTTCCTCCATGTGCAAGCCTCCATGCTATGTCATATCTTTCATATGACCAGTAAATTGATATTGTGGTTCACAAATCCCACCGTGTTTTTTCCTCTTTGAGGTTTTCCACGTATAAATTCAATATGTTATGGTGTTCATTCATGTGGCTGGTTTATTTACTCCATGTAATATGTTTCTTTATTTACCAGTTCTTGGATTCATTGTATTCCAACAAGGAACTCAGCTTGAACAAAATTACCTCTTTTCCTCTGCTCACCATCCTAATCACTTAGAAAATCAAAATACTTTCTTAGGCTTGTCAGTTCATCTTCAATATCATTAGTCTTACCTTTGTTCTTTTGTACAACTACCAACGAAGAGATATAATTTATGTAGACTTTACTAGCACTATGGATATAATCTCTCAAATCCTCTATACATGTTGACAAGTTTTTTGTACAACAATACATTCATTCAAGGGATTTTACATAGCTAAGCCTTTTTTCTTCAACTAACTGCTCAAACATTCTATCGTTTAGAACCTTATTCAAAAATTCCAGAAGCAGATTACTGATATCTTTAGGACTCATGTTGTTCCAGATCAAATGTTTCATTACAATGCTCTCAATTCTATCTAACTTAATAGAGGTCAGCCATTTCACACCAATCTTCTTGATTCTATCTAAATTGCCAATCAATTTTAGTAAATAAGACTCATCATTTGACTCTCCAGCTTCCTACTCATTAGCTTTTGAAACACCTCTAGCTGTAGGGGATTCTGGATCTTCAATTACCATGACATTTTCCACCTTGCTTCTCTTTGAAACACTAGTGGGAATAGCCTATCTCCTTTCCTTCTTTTTTTGAATCTCCAAAACTAGAAGAGAAAGATAAAGTGTCGCAACACTCTACATGTCCACAAATGATTTCAAATAGACATTGCAAAATTCCTCTTTGTTGGTCAAGTTGTTCAAATATCTAAATATCTATCTTGCAATAGGAACACTAGACTCCTATATGATATGATCTTTTTCCATAAGGGATTATAAATAGTACATAATGAAACTCATAAGAAATGAAGCAAACCGAAAAGCATAATTCTTCTTTTTTGTCATCTTAATGTTCTCTAACAATAATTTTTTCAGCAATTTACAAAATTTGAATGATTTGTTCTCCATCACAAGAAATTATCAAGGTGACACATTCCCTATTTCTAAAATAGATTTTGTAAGAGATTCCATAAGAAACATTCCATAGGGTTGATGATTGTGTTAATGATTAAAGCTCGTTGATCACCCTTCATGTTGATTAGGGATTCCACTTCTCTATTCAAGATCAACTTCCTTGTCAAAACTTCTCCATTTTTGCACAAGATGGTGACCATAGAAATGATTTCCTTCGTGATTTGACAGGGTTTATCCAACACGATGTAGTTATCTTGCATCAGACTAGGAATTACCCTGATAACCTCTATATTATCAAACCAAGGGAATTAGATCCATAGATTTATACCATTGCCTTCTAGTTCTTTGACCATCTGTAATTCATCATCCTTCAAACTAAATTCAACAACTATGATCTTCTCTGGATTAAACTCATCCAAGAGCACTTTGTCTATAATCTGAAATTCCTCACTGCTAGATTCTTTGATGATCAATTTTCCTTCCATTGATTTCTCTTCACTGCTCACTCTCCTACTCATCTACTATTCATAACATTCTAAAACAAATAAGTAATAAGAGAGAAATGAACTCAAAATCTAATACTTATGTTGCCAAAGATACTTCATTACGATTTTTCAGCCAAGAACAATCTTTTCAATGATGTAAAAAGATTCTTTTGATTACCAGTTTCTACTCAAAGGACTGCCATGTTATATTAGTGGCATGATCCACTCAGATAAGGAGGATAGTCTAATATTTTATTTTATTTCAAATTAAAACTCCCCCTGACCCAAAGGTCTAAGCTTAATTACCAGAGGAAGGGGTGGCTACACCAAATTCTGGTACATCAAGATCACTTCCTTTGTTCTCACTCTTCTTTCTATATACCAAATTTTCCTTCTTCTTTGATTCACCATTCTTCATCTTCTTAGTAGATTTTTCCACATTTTCATACCTGCATTGATTAGAAAAATGTCCATTTTTCTTTGCATTTAAAACAACAATCTTCCTCTCAGATCTTACTAGATATGATCTATATCCGCATTGACTGGCCTTATGTCCATAGTTATTGCAAATGTAATAGTATCCATGAAAGTTGTAACTCTTGTTGTTTACAATAATCAAATTATAATTCTCATTCACAACATTATTTCTTTAGAGACTTTCTTTATTCCCAAACATCTTGCAACTATAACACTGAATGCTTCTATAGTTTTTTTTCTTCGTGTCCAGTGTTTTTGCATTTAAAACAATAGCCATTAAGATATGGATACCTTTGTGCATTAGTTCATCAGATCGGTGGTCTTCTTGCATTTGATTTCTAATTCTGAGACTTCTTCTCATCTTCTATCTTCTTCTCTACATTATATTTGACTTCTTTATTTCCTTCTTTATCATTTTGATCTAGGAACATACCGGTTTGGAAACAAAGTTCGGTTTTGTCTGACTTAACTTGTTGCATGTTGGTCAAATCTTCTAGGAGCTTACTAATGTCAATGATCTTATTTTTTGCCTTGAGGGTTCTTCACCTCTTGTTCAAGATTTTTCACATTCTTCAGACTTTTTTGTGTTAGGATAACCAGTGAACAACTGGGGGGGTGAATCAATTGTTAACAGATTATATCAATCAATCCACTTTACAACCTTAAATCGAAGCATATAAACATTAAGTATCAAAGTACTAGAAATAGATACTGGTAAGCAATAAAACTTAAGAACAAAATAGATAACTAACACAATACAACCATACCACATAACACCATGATTTCTACGTGGAAAACCAAGAAAGGGAAAAACCACGGTGTGAAGTCTACCCACAGTTAGATGATACTTCTGCAAAAGGCATGTGATACAATGAAGGGATTGCACATGCAGGAAGGCACACTACCTAGAGAATACTGCTCATTACAAAAGAGTCTCATTGACTACAGAGAGGTAATAAGAATCTCAATATAAATGGACAACAATCTAGAATAATGAACTACTAGAGATAGCATCTACCATGCCTGATTATAGTCTCGATTAAGGTCAATACTGGAGGCTTTTGACCTCTTTTTTAATCCCAATTCGATCACCTATGATTGACGAAGTCTCCTTCACATATGATATTACATTTCATGACCACGATACATATTCCACATGAGATCTTACATCATTTTATACCAACCATAAGGCCTAAACCAATTAGGTCAGCCACCTAAAAGATATTACAATAAGATCATTACATAAATCCTTATTACAATGATATAGCCATGTCATCTTGAGACCAAAACAATTTTAACCAATTCATAAAGCATCCCGAAACATCTTAGTAATGTGTAGAGTACACATTAAAATGATACCGATCCATAACCTAGATAGGTACCAGACCTATTATGGGTCCACCACGCTAAAACAATATCTTGAAGAAGTTGAAACATAGTCAAAGAACATCTTCAGCATCCTGAAATCCATCTAGAAGCTGCACCAACTCCACTTATGCATCCTATCAATAATTCCCAATAAAATCTCTACCGGTTAAACCTTAAACTCATGCTAGTATGGGTTTACAAGAGTGTATGATAACATCTGATTACCAAGTCAATACCAATTGACCAAAACATGCTCTAGAAGCATGAAACCCATAAAATAAAACATACTCCATTGATCCAAACATTCCAGAAGTGTCCAACCGATAGTCTCTTTTGCCAGTAACTAAAATTTGTTTGCTGATAACAACTAGTGTCAGTAACCAACCAAAATAGCTAGTGTTGACATCAATGACAAAACATCATTGTAACACATAATCAATTCATCCATAATGCTAATAATCTTCCCCTTTGGCATTGATGGCAATACTAGATCTGAAAAAAATCTAAGTACCAAGAAATGCCAAACAAATCTCCCTTGTGGAAGACAACCAACAATATCAATAACTCTCCCACTGTGAATAATATCTCTGTAAAGTTCTGAATTTATTTTTCACATCACCATCTCTCCCCCTTTGACATCAATGCCATAAATATGACAAAAATATCAAAGAAGTAATATAAACCTCTGAATCTCAAAGCTAACTACTCCCCCCGAGTAGTAGCACCACACATCAGTGCCAGAATGAATAGTATCTATGATAATGCATGTCAAACTGATGCCAAACTGCATCAATCAAGTCTCTTCTGGAGGGACAAAAACCCCTAACCTATCTCTCAAATACTCAAATGATTCCTTAGACAATGGTTTAATGAATATATTGACATTCTATTCTTTAGTGTTCACATAAACCAATTTGAATTCCTTTTATTCTACCTTGTCCTTAAGAAAGTTATACTTTATTGATATGTGTTTAGTCTTAGAGTGAAATACCAGATTCATAGACATGTCAATAGTTGCAGAGTTATCACAATATATAACTACCATTTCACTATAATTTACCTTGACATCCTTCAACATTTTCTTCGTCCACAAGACTTGAGTATAATTGGTTGTTGCTACAACTTATTCAATTTCTGTAGTAGATAAAGAAATGCATGACTATTTTTTGTTGATCCATGAAACCAATTTTATTTCCAAGAAAGAAAACTCCACTAGAAGTGATCTTCTTGTCATTAGTATCACCTGCCCAATCTGAATCTGTATATGCACATAAAGTGAATTCATCATCTCTAGAATGCCATAAGCCATATTTTGTTGTTCCTTGGAAATACCGGAATATCCTCTTTACTGCACATTCATGATTTTCTTTAGGATTACTTTGATATCTTGAAACAATACTTACTCCATTCATAATATTTGGTCTAGTCTGTGTTAGATATAATAATCCACCAATCATAGACTTATACCTTGTTGAATTTACTGGTGTAGATGTGTCTTTGATAGATAATTTCACACTTGTCACCATAGGAGTACTTACCAGTTTGGAATTATTCATACCAAACTTTGTCAACAATTCCCTTAGATGCTTAGTTTACCAGATAAAAATTCCTTTGTCAGTTTGAGTAATCTGTATACCTAAGAAAAATCTCATCTCACCAATCATGGACATTTCAAATTCATTCTGCATATTATTAGAGAATTCCATGCACAATTTGTCTTCACCTCCAAAAATGATATCATCAACAAATACTTCAATAATTAGAATATCACCATCACTGATCTTATAATATAAATTACTATCAGCACTGCCTTTAGTAAAACCAAGCTTCAAAATATATTTATCCAACCTTGCATACCGAGCTCTAGGAGCTTGTTTCAGTCAATATAAAGCTTTCTTCAACCTACAAACCATATCTTTATCATCTGTGAGTGAAAATTGATCAGATTTCTCAATGTATACCTCTTCCTCAAGTTCACCATTCAAAAATGCACATTTCACATCCATTTGATAGACCTTATAGTTCTTATAAGTTGCATAGGCAAGAAATAGTCTAACAACTTCAATTCTATCTACAGGTGCAAATGTCTCACCATAATCAATTCCTTCCATTTGAGAATATCCTTTACAATCCAATCTATCCTTGTTTATTACAACTTGACCATCCTCATTTATTTTATTCCTAAAAACCCATTTAGTTCCAATAACATTCTTATATTTAGGCTGGGGAACTAAATTCCAAGTCTCATTCTTCTCTATCTGATCTATTTCATCTTCCATAGCCTTTAACCAATGTTTATCTTTAAAAGCTTCAATAACAGATGTCAGTTCAATTTGAGAAATAAAACACACCTCTTCATTTTCTAGTCTTCTTCTTGTCATAGCTCCCTTGTTCCTATCTCCAATGATTTGATCTTTAGAATGATTTAATCTTACATACCTTGGTGTCTTATGAACTTTAGGTTCACTAATCTGATTATTAGTCATAGTTGAATTTTTTGATTGTGCCGATGTAACTGTCTCTGTTTCCTATACCAGTTGAGGCATTGTCGGTTCAATTATGATCATTTCCACTGTCGATTCCCTGTCATATGATATAGATTGATTTATGTATTGCTCATCCACTTTCACACTAGTGCTCTCCTCAAATTTTTGAAATATTTTGTTATTACATCTATATGCTTTGCTTTGAATTTAATAACCAAGAATTATCCCTTCATCACATCTATGATCAAACTTTCCAACCAAATCATCCCTTTTGATATAACATTTACTTCCAAAAATTATGAAATATTTAACAATAGTTGTATGTCCAAACCATAGTTCATAAAGGGTCTTATCGGTTTCACCTTTGATGTGAACTCTATTCAATGTGTAAACTATTGTACTCACTGCTTCTCTTTAGTAGATGTGAGGCAATTTAGCTTTTGTCATCATAGTTCTTTCTACATCCAAAATGGTTTTGTTCTTCCTCTCCACAACTCCATTCTACTGAGAAGTCCTAGGTGTAGATAACTATCTCCTAATTCCATTTGTCTCACAATAACTATTAAATTCATGAGAAGTGAACTCACCGCCTTGATCTGATCTAAGACATTTGATTTTCAATCTAGTTTATGTTTCTACCTTTTCTTTAAAGATATTGAATTTCTCAAAACCTTCATACTTCTCCCTAAGAAAATTCACCCACATCATTCTAGAATAATCATCAATTCAAATCAATTACATCATTATATTTATCATGTATTCTCTTAAAATAAGTTCTAACTTTCTTTCCCAATTGACATTCCTTACATACTGGATTATGAGGCTTCATTATCTTAGGTATATCTCTAACTGCCTTACTTGAACTTATGTTAACAATACAATAAAAATTAACATGACACAACCTCTTATGTCATAACCAACTCTCATCAATATGAGCAATCAAACATGTCTTATTAATAGTGTTCAAGTGATATTACCTCTAGTCTGAATACCGGTTGCAATCTGCAAACCAGTCTTGTTAATGATTTGGCATTTTCTATCTTTAAACTGAAGTTGGAAACCCTTGTCCACCAATTGACAAACACTCAAAATATTATGCTTTAAACCTTCTAGATTATAGACATTATCAGTGTTATGCTTTTCATCCAAAGAAATAATACCTCTACCTTTGATCATATAAGCTTTGTCATCTCCAAATATGACTTGACCTCCATTGTATTCTTGTAGGGACATAAATTTTCTTTTATCTCTAGTCATATGATGTGAGCATCCACTATCAATTACCCATTGATCCTTGTCTTCAACTTTTTCTACCACGACCCTTTCTTCATTCTCTATAGCTGGTGTCGATTGATCTTTCTTTAAAGAATAGAATACCCATTCCTTTCCATTGCCGGATCCCCTAGCAGAGTCTCCTATTGGCTCATCCTCAAAGTCATCACTTACTCCTTCCTCATCCACTATGTAGCATTGTTTACTTTTCTTAAATCTATATCTATTCTGATTAGGCTTAAATGATTTCTTAACTCTCTCTTCAAATCTTGCATTTCTTTCAAGGCATCTAGATGTAAAATGACCAATCTTATTACATGCAAAATATTTAAAAGGTACTTTTCCTTCATACTTACTTCCTGTCAGTAACCAAAATCTGTCTGCTGGTAAGAGCTAGTGTCGGTAACCAACCAAAACAGTCTCCTGTCTCTTTCAGGAGTTGATCTGTATTTTCCTTTTCCTAAATATTCTCTTAGGATAATCAGTGAACAACTGGGAGGGGGGGGTGAATCAATTGTTAATAGATTATACATTTTAATCCACTTAATAACCTTTAAACATACCAAGTATCGCTAAAGCACATACAAATGCCAGTAGGAACAAATACCGGTAAACAACACAACTTAACAATTAAACAGATAATCAATGCAAAGCAACCATACCACACAACACCATGATTTGTACATGGAAAACCCAGAAAGGAAAAAACCATAGTGGGAAGCCTACCCACAATCTGATGATACTTCTGCAGAAAGTATGTGATACAATGAGGGGCCTACACATGCCAGAAGGCACACTGCCTAGAGCGTATTGCTCATTACAAAAGAGTCTCACTAACTACACAAAGGCTACAACCATCTCAACATAAATGGACAACAATCCAGAATAAAGAACTACTAGAAATAGAATCTACCATAGCTGATTACAGTCTAGGTTAAGCTCAATACCAGAGGCCTTTGACATCTTCCTTAATCCCAATTTGATCATCTATGATTGACCAAATATCCTTCGCATATGATATTGCATTCCAAGACCATGAACTCTTATTCCACTCCCATATCACGATCTACAATGAGATCTTACATCATTTTATACAAACCCTAAGGCCTAAACCAATTAAGTTGGCCACCTAAAATATATTACAATAATATCATTACATAAATCCATATTACAATGATATGCCATGTCGTCTTAAGACCAAAACAACAATAATAAATCCATAGATCATCCTAAAACATCCCGGTAACATGTAGAGTACACATTATCATGATACTGGTCCATAACCTATATAGGTACCCGACCTATTGTAGGTCCACCACGCCAAAGGAATGTCTTCAAGCTGTTGAAGCATTATCAAAGAAGATCTTCAGCATCCTGAAATCCATCTAGAAGTTGCACCAACACCAATTATGCATCCTATCAATATTCCTCAGTGAGAGATCTATCGACAAGGGTTTACCAGAGTGTATGATAGCATCTAATTACCAAGTCAATACCATCTGACCAAGACATGCTCTAGAAACATGTACCACATGTAACCAATCACATTCCATAGATCCAAACATGCCAGAAGTGTCCAACAGATAGTCTCTTCTGTCGGTAACACTAGATCTTCTAGCAGTAACCAAAACTGTCTGCTGGTAACCAACCATAACAGCTAGTATTGACATCAATGACAAAAAATAAATGCAACACATAATCAATTCATCCAATAATGCCAACAATCTCCCCCTTTGGCATTGATGGCAACACTAGATATGAAAAATATCTAAGTACCAAGAAATGCCAAACAAGTCTACCCCTATGGAAGACAACCAATAATCTCCTGAATATCAAGAGCTCCCCCCTATGAATGATATCTTTGTAAAGTTCTACATTTATTTTTTCACATCACTCTCTCTCCCCCTTTGACATCAATGCCAGAAATATGACAAAAATATTAAAGAAAGAATATAAACCTCTAAATCTCAAAGCTAAATACTCCCCTTGAGTAGTAGCACCACTCATCAGTGCTGAAATGAATAATATCTCTGATAATGCATGTCAAACTGATGACAAACTGAATCAATCAAGTTTCTACCAGAGGGGCAGAAACCCCTAACCTATCTAGACATCTTCTCTATTTTGTTCTCCCTTCTCTTCCTATTAAAACCAGTTTTAACTTCAAAATCCTTCTCTTGTGTCGTGCCAAAATGCTCTTTTTTATCATCTAATGGGGAATCTAGCAACATTTTTGCATAGAGGTCTAGGATGTTGTCATCCACCTCATATCTAGGCTCTATGACCCAGATTGTCCTAGGTTCAACTGCCTCCATAAGGGTTTCATCAATCTTCACCATGAAATAGATGTCAGTGGAGTATTTTGCCACAATGTTCTTTGATAACCTCTCTCTTTGCCTCTTATTTTCCTCAAATGATTTAAAGTATCCCCAAATTTTTTCATCTCTACCGGTACCAAGACCGATGATTTCTTCTCTAATCTACATACCTACCGGTATATCATGAGGCCAACACTTCTTGCCAAGACCAGGTAGCTCATTCATGAAATAAAGCATCAAACATACAATGAGATTACCATATCTAAAAGTTCCTTTCTTGACTCCCTTAATCTTTCCAAGATTTATCATTAACTCACTCCTCAACCATTCACATAAATCATACTTTGCATTATTCCTCAACATCTGATATGCGGCATGAATACATGAACTTACAATAGAATTAAATCAGCTAGATTGAGGTACCTTGTAACCAATTACCATACTTGTAAACTTCACATCAGTGTTGGTGATTGTGTTGATCCTCATTCATTTGTGATCATGAGTTGCACCAGTGAGTTTTTCAACCTCTGAGTTTGAAATTTTCTTTTTAGGTTCTTGACCAACCTTGGGTAAGCCAGTGACTTCTTGAAAGGCCTCCTTAGTGATCATGTAAGGCCAACAAAAATAGATAAATTTGTTATGAACCCTGCTCAAAATGCATCTGATGACCTCATCCTTGAATTATGCTATGTATAGAATATCAGTTAACCCTAGATCCTCAATTGCTTTGAATTTTGGTTTGATGGTCCTGAAGCTACCCAGTATCACAGATTGATACATTCTTTTTATCTCCTTTGTGCCTAGATCCTCCAGGGTGTAGTGAATGCATTCCCTTACATCTTCAACATACATCACGCTGTCACGAACCCTAGAAAATGCTCCCCCAGAGTCTTCTTTCTTAGCAATTTGGGGAACCTCCTTGAATACGTGCCTCAACTTATCCTTAACCTCTACAACATTGGGGTTTGCAATGAAGGTAGGGTCTGAAGATCTAGATGCCATTACAAAGAATACATGAAAGTGAACATCGGTTGGAAGATGAGTGCTTCTTAGATAACTGCTCGAAATCCTTTCAAAATGCCTTTGCATGCTCTTAATTCACCTAAAATTGGCCTTTTCTTTGCTCTAAATGCTTGAATGCTCAGTGAGTGAAAATGGATTCACTTACCTCTTTTTATCAATGAATAAAACCCTAATCTTTGTTTGTAATAAATGTTTCACCAACAACCCTACAGATGTCAGTTTCATAGTCTTGTGTTGGGTGAACCTTCACCGGTGATGAACACAACTCTCCAGATCTCCTCTAGGGTAATATGTAGGATTTTGGAATGAATTTTCCAACCCGTATGGCTTATGCCTCAGTTACTAGTGGAATTTCCTGCTGATGGAGGAATACCCTATTCTACCGATGGAGTAACTGGTGTAGATCCATCTCCACTTGGTCCTTCAGATTTTCTAACCTATCTCTTTATGTGATCTTGTGTTATTTCATCTACCTTCTTCTTTCCTTTTCCATTATATTTACCATTGCTAACCAGTAGAGTCTTTCTTTTGTAGTACTTACCAATATGACCTATTTTGTTGCATGCATAGCATGTAACATTGTTCTTCTGAATTGCTTTGACAAATATGATATCATTCCTTGACCTACAGTGATTAGAAAAATGTCCAAAATTTACACATGCATGACATTTAACATTCATTCTCTAGTACTCTGACTTATGACCATATTTTGCAATTTGTGCATTTACCAGGAATAGAATTATAGTTTTGATTTTCTCTATTTCTACATTGTTTAGCCATATGCCCAAATTTATTGCAAACAAAATCTACCATTGGATTTATAAGCATTAGATTGCCTTACTAGTATTCTTTGTTCCTGATGAGTTCTTCACACTGATTGTCTGATCTACAGTACCGGAGCTTTCACCTTGTACAAATCCAAGTCCTCTAAAATCATCACTATGCCTTTGTATTTTAAACAAGTCATCCAATTGTGCAACACTGACCCTAAACTTTTCTTTGTACTCACTTGTAGCAGTTTGATCATCTCTCAGTGATATTACTTGTCTTTCAAGTTCTTGTTCATTGTTCTAGGAGTGTGCCAAATCAATTCTGAACAAATTATTCTCATTAGTGAGCCTACCACATTCATCTAATTTTTTCTTTAGAGATATAACAAGATTATCTTCCTTCTTCCTTTTGTCCTCAATATCTTTTGATAACCTCATAGTCAGATCTTGCATTTCAATCTTCATGAGCATGTTTTCTTGACTTAGTTTCTGACATTATTCCTTAAGTGCATTCTTCTCCTCATCATCTAGGTTTTGCAAAAGTTCCTTCCTCTTGGCTTGAGAAGATGATAACCTTTCTTGCAAGATAATAATGAGTTAATTTCTAGAATTCAATTCTTCTTGCAATTTCAAGTTCTTCATCCTTTCAGCATCATAATCCTCAAGAGCCATCTCAAGTTGCTTCTCCATAGTCATGCCTAAAGATTTTGGTTTCAGGATCTTCCTCAAGATGTTAAACTTCTTCCAAGGTACCAGGCTCTGATACCAACTGTTGGGATCCAAGAACATTGAGAGGGGTGGTGAATCAGTGTTTTGCCAGTTGAATAATATTTTATGCCTTTATACCAAACACATATAAACCGACAAACATATAAACACATAACTTAAAGCAAATAAACCATCCACATAAATGAGCACCATAACACACATAATTTATACATCAAAAAACTCAAAGAGGAAAAACCACGGTGGGATTTGTGACCTACAATATCAACTCACTGACCATATGAAAGGATATTACATATAATGGGGGCCTGCACTTGTAGGAAGGCACACTGCCTAGAGCACATTGCTCATCACTAAAGAGCCTCACTGACTACAAGCTTATGCTAAAGTAAAATAATGAAAATGAACTCACAAAATGCATCTACTATGCCAAATAGAGTTCTAGTTATAGCTTTTCTCTGTACTGGTTCATAAACCCTTAACACTAGTACCGGTATGTCTTCAACTCCAAGAATGCTTTCCAAACTATCTACAGATCATTGCATTCTATAAAATTTGCATACAAATGATCTAGATACACACATTTCTTATTATACTATTTTTCTATATTCTCCTATGTCACACCTTATCCTATACTATATAAAATGACCTAGTAGACTGACCTATATACCCATCACAAACAATATGCCTTATGTTGGTTTACAATACATTACAAAAGATATTCAATGTCGACCTCGATAATAATTACAAAATGATTTGCTAAATAAATCTTCCTTGATATCGGCTTCCTAAATTGTTTCATGTCGGTTTCGATGAGGGTGATGGTGTCAGTGTAGCCCTGAATTTGCAGGTGATTGCCTTATAATGCTGGTAAATGATTCCAATCAAATCTTGTTTCCATATAGAATCTTGTTGCCATTAATGACAAAAAAATCAATCCAATGAGTGTCAATTGCCAACAATTCTTTCATCATACCATCAATCACATTTGTTACTTTCTCCATCTTATAGGGACTAAATTGGTTGACATAAGGTTTTTCCCAGTTCATGTTTCTCCCGTTGTCATAAGTCCTTCTCCAGTCACTGATAGGTCTTGAATTCATGTAAGGTGCTAGGTTATTTGCTCCATATCTGCATTCAATTGATCTATGTCCATTCATATTTCATGCGTAACAATGACCTTCAAATATTTTAGACACATATCTACTATTAGAATTATATTATGTGTTCTCATTAGATCTTCTTCTACACACATTTGCAGTATGTCTTAGTTTGTGATAGTTAAAACAAACTGGTTTAAACTTCTTCTTACATGATTTCTTGCCTTTAGGTACCAGTTTGTCTTTTGTGAAGTATCCATTTTTTTAGAAGACTCACCTTGCTCAAATGTATTGAATCCTAATCTAGATGTGTCACCTGTCATTCTCTGAGATTGGATCTATTCATCCAGCATAGAGGAGCTCTTCTTGAATTTGTCAAGCTTCTCATCGGCCTCAGCAAGTTCTTTGGTAAGATCTTCATTATGATTCATAAGAGTCTCTTTAAGAGACATTGTCATCTCAAGATATGACTGTGATGCATCTTTCTCTTCTTTCTCCTCATGCCAATGTTAATGCAAAGCTGCATTCTCCTACTTGATCTTAGAGATCTCATGATCTTTCTCTTTGATCAGGTCTTTAGCTACCCTCCTTGCTTCAAGTTCTTGACTCATACAGATTGTAAGAGCTTCAAGTTCTCTCCTTAGGTTAATTTTTTCACCATTTAGTTTCTCCAATTCTTCAACTAGTGCATCAATCTTTGCCTCATTTGAAGAGTTGTTGTCAAAGATATCTAATAATTTCTTAGTCGGTTCTTTCCTCTTTGCTTGTGAATCTTTGAATCTGCCTCTCAGGGTTTCTAGCTCATCCCTAGTTTTAGCAAGTTCTCTAGCCATCTTTCTGTTGGCATTTTTTATGTTCATGTTGTCATTTTCATTGATGGACACACACTTGCATTAAGATACTCTTTATATGTATGAGTTAGAGCACAACCGGTATTTGTTCCAACTGGTATGTTGTAGGTATGTTGTATTATAGTCTTTAGACTATTGATGTTTTGCAGAATGTGTTTATCAGTCCGAAGCAGCATGTTGACCCCAAGTGGTTCGTGGATACCAAGTGGTACGAGGGATTAAAGTGGCATAACACATTTTTACCTGTCTTCATTTTGACAAACTGACAACCGGTATTTTGTATGAACCGGTAATACTCTGTGATGAGTTACCAACCAACATTTTGTGATGAGTTACCATCCACCAATTGTTTGACAGTGCCGACACTATAACGGTGCTTTTTGTGTCATGGTACCAAGTATGTCCAGGTTCATTGTGTTAGGCCCAATATGGAAACCTAATGTATTGAGAAGGGAGGGGTGAATCAGTACTCCAAAACTTTTCTTGAATAATATCTTTACTGTTATGCATAAACCGAATAGGGCAGTAACATAACTTAAAGTTAAAACAAATAGATAACAATCATACATGATTCACTCCATAACACATATATTTTGGTTACATAGAAACTCTTGGTTAGAAAGAAAAACTGTAGTGGGGATGGCACCCACAACTTCACTACTGCAATAATAAACATGCTCGGTTAGAGCTACATGTTTAGATATTTCTGATAGCTTACCCTATTAGGAGTAACAAGATCTGTTAGATCTACCTTGCTAAAGGATTTTACAACATTTAATCTAAATGTTGCACTTGGTTAGAGGCTTTACAATTTATAGACTTGATTAGAGTCTTTTACCTTGTTAAAGGTTTCTCTTTCAACTTCACAATATTACAATAAAATCATTACAAATATCTGCAATTTTACATCTGAAATGTTATAGCAGATTCTATGTGCTCAGAATAGATTACCTTGCTTATAGCATACCTCGGTAACCCATATAGTAACCCGGTAAACCCTTCTGTTTACTCTGTTCTTCGACTGTTCTCTGAAAACCTTCTCGGTGAGCTCTATGTCTCTGTAACAGTCTTCTTACATTCATGCACACACCCTTAACTCATGTTATATAAATGATCTCTTAAGAGGGTGATCCACTTCATTGCTTCGATCTTACAAACATGATTTATCAAATGAATAACTATACAAAATATTTCATTGGTTAGATTGATCTCGAAATCATACATAATCTTCTAGTGCAATTTCCAATGTGATAACGGTTAGATGTGCCTCGATCTTGTAACACATTTTCATATGCATGTCCAGGTTCAATGAATCTGGTAACACGTTTCACTTAGTGTGTCATCTTTGCTGCTCGGTAGACAGCTCGGTGTGTAATGTGTTTTGTGACTGCTTTCCTCTGTAACTGACTAGACTGTGCATACCGACTTCTCTGTGTATACCGACTGCATGATTCGGTAGTAGTAACTGACTAGATTATATAGTATAACTTTGACATAAAACTAATGGCAATCTAATAAGTAGTAACAATCTCCCCTTTTGACATTAGTTAAGATGTTTGACAAAAACTACTTTCAAAGCTATAACTCAAAAATCTATATACTTTGCAAAATGACTATACTTGACAATATATACAATAGTCAATGAAATAGTATATTCAGATATACTCCCCTTATCATTATACTGTACATAACTCTGATTTTGCATGCTTAGTTCTGTGCTTGTGTGCTCTTGCTTACTATCCTTGGGTACTCTGCATACTCTGCTTAGTATACTCCCCCTGTATACAATACTCTGAATACTATATCAAAACTGTATCACCAAAACTGTAATATTCCCCAAATATATAGTATTACTCCCTCAAGACTATCATATTACTCCCCCTTTTTGACAAACATTAAAAACTTTAATTTCCATTCGGGGGCGGTAACTGGTCAAAAATGGATTTGTACTTTTGTCGGGCATCGGTGAGAACGATAGAGAGGGCATCCTTTACACTTTCCATTAAAGAATTTTGTGTGTGAATATCAGCCAATAGTGATATTAAGCCATCAAGAGTGCTTCCCTCTTGTGTAGTAGATAGGTGTGTGGCTCGGTTAATTTGTTCTTGGACTGATGAAAGATGAGGAAGGATAATGTCTAGAGTGTCATTATATCCATCCGGATCTTGTGTTCTTCATTCCTTAGTTCCAATTGTTGAGCCATGAGTTGTTGTAGCCTGGTATAAAAATTCTAAATTGAATTGGGCTCTGTGGTCAACTTATTTGAGAGATCGGTGTCTCTTTCTCAATTGTCTCTATTTTATTCTTAATGTCTTTAATGAATATAGAAAATGTACAGAGTTTCTAAAATAAATAAAGAATGTGCTTGAGTTGAGGGGACAACTCAGCAATGAATTTGACAAGTTTGACTTTGCCAATAGCTAGAGCTTTCTGTACCTCTTCTATCATTTTTGCAGTAAGCTCCTTGTCTTTTAGCTTGCTCAAATACTTAGATGCATCAACTCTGGATGTTTATATTTGATTAAGGAGTTAATCTAGTTGACTATGGATGACTGCATCGGTTGACACTGTAGCTGTAGGTAGCATATCTGATAGCAGTGTCTTCACCTTCTGAAGTACTTTATTCTTCTTTTGTATGGCCATCTGTTTTTCTTGTTCATCCTTAGCTTTGCATAGTTCACCAAAATCAATGAGTGCTTGCCCCTTTAATTTTGATATATCCACATTGGGCAACACTATCAGTTTAGATAAATCAACTTTGAAACTCTACTTTTTCACTTTCTTCTCTTTACCTTTGGTCGGTTGGACCAAGACAATAGCTTGAGAGGCTTGTTGACCCTCGGTAGGTTGCTTGGTAGAGACAACACTTTGGTCAGTTCCTGTAGCCACGGTGGTGTCTTTTGGTGTCTCAGCTACAACATTTTCAGTGCTCGAAGGTGCTTGAGAGGTCTATTCTAGAGTAGTATCTTCTCTTGTTGTAGACTTGTGACCTTCAGTGCCTTGTGCTATATCCTGAGGAGCTTCAGTAGAGACAGGTTGATTGATCAATGGATAAGGCTAAACTTGATCTAAAATGGATTCACTAGATACAAGTTTTGCATATGTAGTGCCTTCTATCATTTCCTGCTCTAGTTCCTCTGTATCCATGACATCTTCATCTATTTGAATAGTGTCAGCAGGGTCTTGTTCGGTAGCATCAAGACCTTGCTCGGTGACATCAGGATCATGCTCAGTGACATCAATGATTTCAACTGTAGTTTGTTCACTGGTATCCTTGAAGATTTCCTGCCACTTTTCTTTGGTCTCATTTTCTATGTCAATGTATAGCCCATTCATCAATTTTAAGGCTCTTTGTTTGACAAGAAATTTTGAATTGTAGGTTGTTAGATGTTCCTTTATTTCAGCTACTAGCATACCAGGAAAGAGATGGACTAGACTTCTTTCTCTAATTTGTTTCTCTGAGTCCATTGCGTACTTCCACCTATTATCAATATGCAAGTAAAGTTCATTTGGAAGTGACTTTGCTAGTTCCAATGGAGCTAACCGGAACTTTAGAAGTGTGTAGATGACAGCTTCTTCAATTTGTCTCTTTTCATCATTGTTCCTGGTTTCATACTTAATAAATCTAAATGAACTAAATCCTCCATATTCTTTCAGATTAGCACAGAAGTTTTCAACACTGTGTACATCTACCTTCTTGCTTTTGACAATTTGGAATTTGCTTGCATCTTCAGATTCTATATCACTAGACTCTTTTTCCAAGATGAGTCTTCGAGTAGATTTCTTATATGTTTTTGTTACCTTGGGAGCAGTAACACTCTTTTGTTTCTTATTCGGCGATGCTGCAGATGCTCTTGTGTTAGGTCTCTTTGTTGGAGGAGTCGGTAGGGCCTTTGAAGTGTCCCGTTTCTTTCTTTTTAACACTCTACCCTTAGGCAATTCAATACTCAGTGTTATTGCTGCCTCTTGAGCTTTTGATTCTTCTTCGATGATGGCAAGAGTGCCTTTGACAAGTGTAGAGGAAGAGTCTTCTCCGAATTTCTCAGACAATGCCTTAATCATCTTTGTTTCCTTTCTTGTAGCTTTGGGTACTACAATGCTCATTTTCACTTTCTCCTTTATTTCTTTATAAGTTTCATACCTCAGCTTGGTAGCATGCCTTGGCAATGTTAGAAATGCATCAATTTTCTATTGTGTGATCTCAAAATCAATCTTGTAACCCATAGGAGGCAAAGATTGAGTCCTTGGTTCCACAACATTCACATAACAGTAATTGGTGTCAACTTCAAAACATATTTCATCTTTGTATTTCTCTACTAGCTAGGGTGGTATCCTATATCTGTTGTGCATTTTCTCTTGAAATTTACTGAAGTAATCATCCATTATATCATTGAAATTATCACCTAGCTTCTTGATGAAGTCATTAATCTGATGGGTGATTGGTCGGTGTAGCTCCCAAACTACTTTACCGACTGTTGGAAAGAATTTTTCAAAGTATAAAAACATGCATACAAGAAGTGAACCAAACTTTAGTGTATTTTCCGAGTTGTTCTTCTTCGGCTTCCTGATGGTGTTCAGATTTTCAAATAGGTTCTTTAGTAATACCTCACATAAGTCAATTTTCATACCCTTTTTCACAATTTGTAAGCCAGGTCTACTGCTGCATAGGGTACACTATTTTCCCTTGCCGATTGGAAGAAACAGTAACCAATTACTCTAATGGCAAATTTTAACTCTGCATCAGTGACATTGTTCAGTTTCAGTCCTCTGTAGTCAGATTCTACTCCGGTTAAAATGATCAATTCCTTCTATGATATCATCTTCTGTGCTCGGGCATGATCATAGATAGGGTAACCGGTGATCAAATGAATGATTTCCTTAGTGATTTTAAACGGTTTCTCTTGTAGCCACATGAAGTCATCATGCACTCTGCTCCGTACAAACTTAACCCACTGGGGTTTGAACACACGGGGATAGGTTAAGGCTTCAGTTAATTCCTCAATCTTGATGTGCTCATACTTGCTATTCATTTTACCATCTATGCCTAATTCATCATAGGCATCTTTGATTTCGACATGACCAAATTCTTCCACATGACATTTGGTGAAAAATATCACATCTATGACTAGCAACACTCTGTTTGGGATGAGTGAAAAGGCGGTTTTGTCATCCGGTTTAGATGCAACTTTAGGAGTCAAAGAGTATTTTAGTGAGGGCTTCTCTACATTCTTGACAACTATGGGATCTTGGATCTTGGGTGCCATTAAGATTTCAGGTAAAAACTAGTAAAGAGTCCTTAGGGTTTCAAAATTTCAAATGACAGACACTTCACATTCAACAGATAATAACAATTTGATAAGATCGGTAAGCTAGCTTAACAGTGCAATGAGATTTAATGTAAATACCTTAAATTTGCTCTGTAGGAGGTTTGATTGCCTCGAAATTGCTCTGCTCTGCTTTATCAAAAACTTGGTGAGTGTAAATGACCATGAAAATGCTTTTAAGTACACAAAATACCTTATCGGGCTCTGTGCAAATTAGGTTAAAACATTAAATGCACTCAGTTTCACTAAAGCTTCCTTCCTTCTTGCGCTTTAACCGAGTTGCCAAATTTTCCTCATTTACCGACTTGACAAGCTTCCTGTATTCACCGACTTGACAGGTTTCCTGTAAAGTGCTTAAAAAAAACTTTGATAGAATTCCAAACTTACTGATACATCTTAATTATGCAGATTTTGAATTAAGTACATACTAAAGTAGGAACTGTTCAAGATTAAACCTTGTGATAATGCAATCCCTTCATACCTTTACCAAATAATTTGGAATAGGAGTACCTAAATCGGTAGGTAAGGTGCTTTCTTCATTTGACACAACTTCCTTCTTTATCCAAATCATCTTCAATTTTTCTTTTATTTCTTTAGTGTCTTTTCTAGGTTGATCTCTGCAATCTCCAGCCAAGTGTCCAACTTTGTGACAATGAAAACATGCCATACCAGGATTTCTCCATGATCTTTGGTTGTTCATTCCAAACCTTATAAAATAGTTGGCACTTATATGTCCATATCTTCCACAACATTCACACCATATCCTTGTATTGTAATCCCATGGTACTACTGCATATTATCGAAAAGGATCTATGTGAGTTCGGTAACCTCTAGTGTTTGCTCGGTGTGTAGACCACATGTAGTTCTTTTGCTTAAGCTAGCACTTCTCAGTACTATATCCATATCTATTGCAATTTATACAAAACCCTTTGTATTTTGCCTTCTAATAGTTGTTAACAGACTTTGTCCTACATTGATTAAATGTGTGACCATATTTATTGCAATTGTAACAATAACCATTGGACTTAGTGACATTCGGTTGCTTACCTTTTCTGATTTGGCACATGTTGGCAGTATGACCTTGATTTCCATAGTAGTTGCAAATAGGCTTCTTTATTTTCATGTTATTCCTTTTTCCAGCTTGCTTTGATGATTCTCCTCTCTTGGTAGTATGAATTCCTTTCTCGGTAGAGTCTTTTCCTTTGTAACTGAGTCCTGTATCTTTGCAGGGTCGTCTTGTATTTAGTTTCTCATCCAGCATCTTTGATGCTTCATAACTCTTCTTCAGTGTTTCTTTAGATTTCCTTTCTATTTCAAGTTCATTGGTCAGCCTTGATACTTTAAGTCTCAATGCTTGATTCTCATCATCTTTCAGATTTGGTTCATGATGTGCATAACCTAGTTGATCTAACATATTTTGTTGAATCCTAATCAACCTTATGATTTCATCATTCTTACTAGATACTAAAGATTCAAGTTGTTGTTTCTCTCTTTCTAGATCTCTTACTTTATCCTCGGTTGTCCTCAATGCATCTAGATTTGCAGTCATCTATGTGTTGAAATGTTCATGTTCTCTTTTCATTGCTTTTAGTTGATTAGCCAGTACTTTGTTCTTTTCTTTCAATACTCCAATCATTTCTTCAGTCTCTTCAGATATATTGTTCTTAGATGATGTCTCAATTTGTTCCACTTACTCTTGAGAGTCCTGCAAATCATCAGATAATCTTCTTCTTACTTTCAGAGAATTTTGCATTTTCCTTTGCATGTTTGCAATCACTTGATTAGCATGATCTAGCTCTTCTTACAGATACACAATTCTCCGAGATTGTTTGTAGCCTTCCATTGATAAGATCTTTCTCTTTAGGTAGTTAAACCCTTTCCAAGATTCAAGTTTTGATACCAATTGTTAGGCCCAATATGGAAAGCTAATGTACTGAGAGGGGAAGGGTGAATCAGTACTTCAAAACTTTTCTTAAATAATATCTTTACTGTTATGCATAAACCAAATAGGGTAGTAACAAAACATAAAGTTAAAACAAATAGATAACAATCAGACACGATTCACTCCATAAGATATATTTTGGTTACGCAGAAACTCTTGGTTAGAGAGAAAAACTGCAGTGGGGATGGCACCCACAACTTCACTACTGCAATAACAAAGATGCTTGGTTAGAGCTACATGTTTAGCTATTTCTAATAGCTTACCCTGTTAGGAGTAACAAGATCTGTTAGATCTACCTTGCTAAAGGATTTTACAACATTTAATCTAAATGTTGCACTTGGTTAGGGGCTTTACAATTTATAGACTTGATTAGAGTCTTTTACCTTGTTAAAGGTTTCTCTTTCAACTTCACAATATTACAATAAAATCATTAGAAATATCTGCAACTTTACATTTGAAATGTTATAGTGGATTCTATGTGCTTAGAATAGATTACCTTGCTTATAGCATACCTTGGTAACCCATATATTAACTCGGTAAACCCTTCTATTTACTCTGTTCTTTGACTATTATCTGAAAACCTTCTTGGTGACCTTTGTGTCTCTATAACAGTTTTCTTACATTCATGCACACACTCTTAACTCATGCTGTATAAATAGATCTCTTAAGATGGTGATCCACTCATTGCTTCGATCTTAGAAACATGATTTATCGAATGAATAACTATATAAAATATTTCATTGGTTATATTGATCTCAAAATCATACACAATCTTCTAGTGCAATTTCCAATGTGATAACAGTTAGATGTGCCTCGATCTTGTAACACATTTTCATATACATGTCTAGGTTCAATGAATTTGGTAACACATTTCACTCAGTGTATATTAACTCGGTGTGTCATTTTTGCTGCTTGGTAGACATAAAAGGATACTCGGTGGACAGCTCAGTGTGTACTGCATTCTGTTACTGCTTTCCTTTGTAACTGACTAGACTGTGTATACTGACTTCTCTATGTATACCGACTGCATGTTTCGGTAGTAGTAACCGACTAGAGTATATAGTATAACTTTGACATAAAACTAATGGCAATCTAATAAGTAGTAACACATTGAACCTAGGAAATTGTAATGTAATCCTATTGGACTGACATGAAATCAAATTCCTTTATAAGGACATCATGTCTGGGGTTTTAGGTTGTTGATGAGGTCGCAGAAAAGAGTTTATGTTGTTGCTAGGGTTTAAGGTGGTTGAGGAGTTGGAAAGAATATGAATGTATAGAAGACTGAAGTAATGTAGGAGTGCATTAAGAACTAGCTATCAAGGATCTAACCGAGCAGTCTGTGCTATTAGATAGATCAAAGACTTGTTGATTACTCACATCTTTGACAAGTCTGTATCCCTTAACCAGGTAGGCCCAAAATCATTTTAGTAAATCCTCTAACAAAGTGGTTCACATCTGTGGATCTAAAATCCTCTAGCCAGGTAGTCTTTAATCGGACTTATCTCCTAACAGAGATTGAGATTCCTAACATGATTTGTTTTGGTGAAGAACATTGTAAGACCTTAACTGGTTTGGTTTCTATTCTGTAGATAGTTACTTGTGAGTTCCATCTCACCATGGTTTTTCCCATTTGGGTTTCCACGTCAAAATCTCTTGTGTTATGGTGTTTGTGCTTTTATGGGTAAATGCATTATTAGCTATTTGGTTTACATGTTTGTTAACTAGTTTTTTTGCTAAATTGTTTTACCGGTTTATTGTCAGTCTTGCAAAGTGTTTAAGTGCAAAGATTTTTGGCATACTAATTCACCCCCCCTCTTAGTATTCATCAATTGGTATCAAAGCCTACCTTTCTATAAGTTTAACCACTTGGAAAGAGATATGGGGGAATACACCTTGAGTGAACTTACTCAACGGCTCACTCAGTCTGAGCAAGCTTATGATGATCTTATGGTCAAATACAAGGCATCTCAAGCAAAAAGGAGAGAACATGTAGAAAAGCTGATGGAGCTATCTGAAAATAGTTTTGCAGATGAAGCAGATATGGAATCCCTAATTGCAAAATTAAATAAGTTGAATGAATCAAACTTCAACCTGAGAAAGGAGTTGGAAGGACTAACTATCTGGATGTGTCAAGAGCTTGAGAACCAGAGAAAAGCTGAAGACCTGGCAAAAGAAAGAGATTTTGAGATCTCCAAGTTGAAACAAGAGATGAGTGCCCTAAATGCTCAACTCCATGCAAGCAAGGTAGAAAAGGAAGACATGCAAGGTGAACTGAACAATGCCATCTCTGAGAATGAAAACCTAATGGAAACAAATACTGCTATTTCCAAAGAACTCTCTGAGTCAAAGGAAATACTTGCTAAGTTCAACAAGAGCACTATCAAGCTAGAGCAAAAGCTTGAATCTGCCAAACTGGTCAAGAATACTAATGGACTTGGCTATTCCGATCATAAGGAAGGTGAGACCTCTGGTACAAATGCTAGAGCATCAATGAAATAACTGGCATCAAAGAATAAAGGTAAGCAAAAGTTTAAACTTATTTGCTTTAACTGTCTTAAGGAAGGACATACTGCCAATGTGTGTAGGAGTAAGGCTTACAACAATTTTCCTTATATTCTAAATGATAAGCCTAGATCCTATAGATTCAATTGTAACTGCTATGCATGCAACAAGTTTGGGCATAGAGCATTTGAATGTAGGTCTGTTGTGAATAACACTGGAAGATATTCTCAAAGGACCCAAGGAGTTGGTCCTAAACCTTTTATGAACCAGAACCACAACTAGTTTAATGTCTTCAATCATCAGCCAAGAAGCGGTGGCTATCAAGTGGCAACCGGATGGAGAGAAAACTGTATGGTATGTCATGGTCATGGTCACATTGCTGCAACATGCAGAAGGAAGAATGGAAACATGAACAATGAACCTTGGAGAGCACCTAGATTAGTTTGCTATCACTGTAATAAACCGGGTCACATTGCAAGATTCTGCAGAAGGAGAAAGAGTATATCAGATAATATACTGGTCACTCTGGAAGGAAAAATTGATGTGGAAATAGTTCAAGTGGATATGAACAAAATCTGGAGGAAGAAACCAGTGGTGTTACAAGAGGAACTGGTTTCTGCACCTAGTGTGGAAATCATGGAACCGATAAACTGAGCTTCAAAAAAGTTTGGGGGGAGCAAACAGCAAAATATTTCGAACCCCCAGTTTTCACCAGTAAAAGACCTTAACCAGTATGTTATACCTATTGATGCCCTCCTAAATAGACAAAGTTAGTCTAAGATAAATAACACAAAAGACACAAGAAAATCGTTAGTGTTAGTTAATCAAAAACTAATCTAAAAAGGCATATCAAGAGAGACACTAAAAGCATGCTAATATATCTAATGAACAAAACAAAGATTATGAGGCATCTCCAACTGCCTCTTGGCATGGTCTTAGCTCCTTCTCCCTTGTTCCTCTCCTCTCCAAGTTCCAAAATAGTGTAGCTCTCAGCAACTTTTTGCACTATGGATGCTTATGGAGGATTGAGATTGTAGTATTGCTCTAAATGTAAAATAAAGAAGCTAATATACTAGATGATTTAAAATGATTGATTTTAACCCAAAATGACAAGATATTTAGTTTGCTATGTTAAATGCTCTCTAAAAATGCCTATAGCTTAAATGCATACAAGTTTTTCAGGATCTGGATTATGAAGAAATGGGCTCTATTTATAGGAAAAATGGAGCAATGGATGGTTGAGATTGAGTAATCTCAACAAGGGTCATGATTGAATGATTTCAAATCCATGTGAGGGCTTTTAACCCAATCCCAAGATGACAAGTGTCAATGTGAGATAGGTTGAGAGGGGAGGGAATAAGCATTAAATGCTTGATATGACCTTGGGAGTTAAAGTCAAGGTTGGTCGAATGAATAAACTCTTTATTCCAAGAATAAAGCTTTTATCCAATGGATAAACTCTTGTGCAAATGTGAAATGGATGAATATGGTCAAAACAATAAATGTTTGGGGGACAAGTTTGAAATAACCATAAATGGTTATGTAAGAGCCATAAATGGTCATGTAAGAGCCATTAGTGGTCTTGGAAGACTTTGGGGGTTAATTTGTTGAACACACAAAGCATTAAATGCTTTTCAAAGACTTTGGAGTCTTTGAGAAGTGACTCCATTTTGCTTAGGAATGTGACAATAATTGGGGGATGGATTAGGCTAATTAGGAAGGGGTTAGAAGAATCTAGAAGGGGATTAGATTTTGCAAGTGGATTTGGTGGGTGAGGGAAAATAGGATTTTATTAAAATAAAAATTCATTTATTTCAATAAATGTGTGCAAGTTGCATTTGTAGGAAAATGCAAGTGGGGGGGATAATGATTTAAATAAATGTTTTATTTAATTTATTTAAAAGAGGAATAGGGGGATTTAATTAAATAAATAGATTTTTATTTATTTAATTGATTGGAATTTGGTTAAATGAATTAATTAAAATAAATTGAATAATTTATTTAATTAATAGAAGAATGTTTGGAGATGAATTAATTAAATATTAATTTAATTAACTGATGGCTAGTGGATTTTTAATCAAATAAATACAAAATATTCATTTAATTAAAATGGACAGATTTGTGTGACTACATTTGCCCCTCTTTGAGACGGTGCGGTTTATCGCGTCGTTTCAAAGAAAAAAAAATTGGTGTGAAGAAATGTCCCATAAAATGTAAATTTAATGGGTGGTATACCCCCTCGAGAGATGGGCCGAAAAATTTTGAAAAATCGGGCGATCTCTCGAAAAGGAATGAAAATTGGCAGGGTTGTATAAGAGAAGAAGTTAGCAACGGGGGTGAAAAATAGAAGAAATCGAAGTTAAGATGGAGAAATGGGGGGCTCGGGAAGTTCACGGGGACCACGGCGGTGAGCGGGGGGAAGTTATGGTGACAACGAAGGGTATAAATGAGGTGAAAGGGGTGAAAACAAGATCATTTGTGACTGCGACTATTTGGAAATCAGAGCTCTGATAAAGACATTTTGGAGGAGCGAGTAGCAGTCAGGATGCCGATTCCGATCACAGAGCACAGATTCGAGCGAGTTCGACGGTTCCAACGCCTAGAGGACTACGGACTAGTGGTACGCAAATTCAAAAATTTAATTTTGATGCATTTTTTATAGGTTTTTAGCTGAGTCCAAGTCAAGTCGGAGCAAGAGCAGTGGAACTACGGTTCTGGCGCTTTTGCTCCATCAATTAGCGCTAGTGTGCCGCAATGGCACTATTGACCCATTGTTTGAGCGCTTTTGTCTTGTAGTAGCGCTATTGTATGCAAGTTTGAGTGCTTTTGACTAATGAGTGCTATTAAGATCTTGTTTGAGTGCTATTGATATTGATTAGCGCTAGTGTATAGTTTGTTTAGCGCTTTTGTAGTTTTAGCACGATGGGATAGCTAATTGAGCACTGTTGTTAGGGTTGTAGCACTATTGTGTGAAAACTAGCGCTATTGTGTGAAAACTAGCGCTCTTGTTGGTAAAATAGCGCTTTTGTTTTAGGATAAAAAGATGCCCCAGTTTGAATGAAGAAAATCTCCCGATGCCAATGATTGATGGAGGGTGAGGTGAAGTGGGAGTTGTTTTGAACCATAGCAGCCTAATGAGACTTAGGTCATTCGTTAGGATAAATGCCTATTGAAGTCTAGGTGACCATGATTACTTACCTATTGAGACCCAAAGATACTTGATCAGAGTATCTGTTGATAGTCTAGGTTTAAACTTAAGAAAGTTTGAAAACAAAACAACTGATGGTGATTGATGAATGACCATGTGCAGGAGGAGCTGCGCGTGTTGCAATTACGTGAGCGCCATCCGACGACACAGGGTTGCGGGACCAATTGACACAGGCAGAGATAGATTGCATTGCTGCGACTAGTTTATATGAGGTGATGCACATGCCCGTGATTCGTATGAATCATGATTTGATTACAGCACTGGCAAAGCAGTGGCATAGCGAGACGTGCACCTTCCATTTGGCTCAGGGGGAGATGATAGTGATCCTGGAGGATGTGTGGCACATCCTACAGATTCCGATTCGAGGGGAGCTAGTGACATATGATAGATCCTGGGGGACTCTTGCAGTGCAGAGGATTTTTGATGAGGATGTGTTCATTGATGATGGCTCTATTGCTTGGGAGGATATTGCTGCCTTAAATGAGCCTTTTCCAGCGATTTTAGCAGGTATCGTGGGAGGATTACTCTGTCCAAACAGGCGATCACATGGGTTGGCCATGGGGTGGGGACAAGTGATCAAGATGATGGTTACCGAGGGGACCCGATTTGCGTGGGGGCCATGCGTGCTGGCGCACATGTACCAAGAGCTCCATGAGTTTGTTTATCGGGGGAGGGGTTCCTTAGTAGTGGGCATGACGCTACTACATATTTAGGCTTGGGAGCACCTACCAGTGACTTGACTGGTGAGTCTGAGATTCCGGACCATAGACTAGCCATACATGTTCATGTATAGCGGCATGATGAGTCAGCCCCACCTAGGGAAGTTAGAGTGGTGGCGACGGGCACTGGACGATCTAGATGCAGTTATATGGCGGCCATACTTGGAGTGTGAGCCATGGGATGATGATGCAAAGGCACTGCCATATGTTTTTATGACTCGATTCCTCATTGGGAGGACCTCATATCATGTAGAGAGACAGGTGCTCGGGAGAGTGATGAGGCAGTTTGGACGGCAGCAGGGACTGCCCAACAGATTAGGAGAGTATGCTCGGGTGATTAGGGAGAGGTATGCATGGGGTCTAGTACTACCATATGATCAGGCACTAGCAGAGTTTCGGACCTTGCAGGTGAGACCATGGGATATACGACTGAGGGTCATGGATGTAGGTGTGACCAATGAGTACACGCAGTACCGAGCAGCGCACCCGATCCTACGGATATTAGATCCAGCAGAGCCGATCCCAGATTTTGAGGATGAGAGGGGACGGAGACGGAGGAGAACAGGAGGTCGAGGACCTAGGGAAGGTGGAGGAGGTGGAGGAGGGGGAGGTGGAGGAGGTGGAGGAGGAGGTGGGTTGGGATTGTAGAGGTAGCGGAGAGGGAGAGGTGGACTACCTCTACAGATATCATAGGGACCATTGATACAGGGGGGAGTTCAGCTGAGTGGGAGGGGGATGGAGAGAGAGATCCTGATGGATAGAGGGGAGGGGACTAGTAGAGAGGGTGGTGCAGGTGAGGCGGCGATGGATGCCGATGAGGGAGCCACAGGAGAGGGTGGTACAGGTGAGGCGGCGATGGACACCGGGGAGGGAGCCACTAGAGATCTGCGGGATCACATGATAGCTCATTTGCAGACCCAGATAGAGGATTTAGAGGAGGAGGTAGCAGCTAGGGATGTGCAGCTATCTGCATGAGAGGCAGAGCTGGCGGTGGTGCTACGGGAGAGGGATAGTGCAATGGAGAGATTGTTCGAGCTGCAGGAGAGAGTCCAGATAGGAGTAGGGGCACAGGGACCTACAGGGGAGGTGATGAGGGAGATGCGGCGAGCACAGGCTGAGATAGACTACTGGTGGGGTTTATATGAGTAGGTGGTGCTAGTTAGTCAGAGAGCTCTCAACTATTCTTAGATGCGGCAGGCCAGATCAAAGTGATCGTAGAGGGTGCTGAGTAGTGGGGGTGTGATGGGGCCTCTACGGATAGCGAGATCAGGGGATGCAGGAGGGAGTGGGGATTCAATGAGGCCTCCTCAGAGAGATGGAGCAGGTGGAGGTGTTGGGACAGCATCTAGCCAGAGTGGCATTTGAGAGAGCATTTTTGCATATATGTATTGTATCATTGTTTATTTGTTGGACTGTACCTTGGATGGCTCTTGGTAGCTGATTTTGTAGAGTTCATTGTACTCTGTTATATGAGATGATATATATATGAGGAGATCCTATATTGTGGTGATATGCAGTTGATTTATATGGATGTTTATGCAGGATGATGAGTTATTGCTTAGATGGATATATGTATATGTATGCATTTGATGAGATGTTTCCTATATGCATGTTTTTATGATGATGTATGATGTGGGATACTGACATTTGAATGCAAGTTTGTATATATGAATGATTTGTTTGATTTTTGATGTAATGCTGGATGTATGAAATTCCATGATGATGATGTATGCTTATGATTTTATGAGCTGGATTTTGATGTTTCCTATGCAATGATAATGATGAGATAATGTTTAATGCAAATGGTTGAATGAATGATTTTATGTATGGATATGCATCTAGATGTTTTTAGATGAATGTAATATGGATAAACAAAATGTAAAGTACAAATGTTTATATGATAATGCCTTTAATGAATGCATATGTATAATGGATATATAACATGAACCAATGTGTTTGTGGAAACAAATGTTTTTATGATTCTAAATGCTTTTATATGGTTAAGTAAAAATGATAAGATGATGATAATATAACTTATGGTTTTAACAACTGTACCTTAATGCAATTTAAAAAGGATAATGAATGCAACGTGAATGAATCTTAAAATGAGCACAATAAGATTTTTAATAATGGATGAATGAATGCACTATTTAACTATGAATGTATGCAATGATAAATGATAAAGGACAATAAAATGATGAGGGATAATTTGGACACTAAATGAATGCATAGTAAATGATTTAAAACAATCAAAGACAATTTTGATCCCACGAATGAATCTAATTATTGAGGATTGATGCACCGATGCAAATGATTAAGGAAAACTAATGTCAAAC
The DNA here is from genome assembly GCF_030272615.1 of Cryptomeria japonica. NCBI lineage: Eukaryota > Viridiplantae > Streptophyta > Pinopsida > Cupressales > Cupressaceae > Cryptomeria > Cryptomeria japonica. The sequence goes on along the minus strand of NW_026728892.1, from coordinate 120,604 downwards.
ATGAACTATATGCAATGTTAAGGTAAAAATGACATGAATGTACTTAATGCAAGATGCAACTAAATGCGATGATGCTATGACTATGAGGAATGCAAGGTTTTTGAAGACTTTACATGATGCATTGATGATGTATCAGAGTACTCGGTCGTGTTTGTATCCAAGGCCAGCTTTTAATGGTCACTTTTGCATGTAAAACCTACATATGTAGGAATGAATGAATGGGTGGTATGCAACGGAATGTAGGATATAAACAAATGAGATGGAATGATGATCCATAGTGCTCGATTTTCATCATTGAGCTTTAAAATGTTGGAGGAGAATACAAGCATCTTGACATAATGATTCAAGATGACCTGAGTATTCCTTACATGGATTTTATATAGCAAGTTAACACAAACAACTTGATATAAGGGTCAAGTCAACCAGAGTATTGCTTGCGGAACAGACAAAGATTATCTCCATTCATGCATGACTTGGATCGTCCTCCTTGATCTTAGGCTGATCATATCCTGAGACAAGTGCATACCGTAATAAGAGATAAAACCTTTATCCAGTTTGGAGGAAGAGGAACAAAAGGATGAGCATTGTACCTACAAACAAATAGTATATACATAAAGAATAAAGAATAAGGATCCTTGGTAATGGTTCATGTCCATATGGTCGAGGTATATGCTGTAGTTAGCAAGCCGTAATGATCTATGACTGTATTTTGCATAAGATCACGTAGCCTGGTGAACTTCCCATGTAGACGCCATTAGTACATGCCCCAGAACTTCATTGGAAATAATGTGCAGATGATACAAAATAATGTTTGAAAGATCCTGATACAGATAAATGAATGAATTACTCACAAATCAACCAAGTATTTGATAGCTTAACATAATTTTCTTGTCAAAGAAAATGTCACTTTTGTCTTTGTTTTGGTAAGGAAGGATGCATCTTTGTTTAAAGACAGTTTGGAGTGTTAATGTTGATTGTGTGGTTTGATTGATAAATGGTCATCATGTGAGTATTTTGTTCAATGTTTGTTTTGTATCTATGTGGATGAATATGTACAAAGTGTTGCCATTTTTTTGTTTGATTTTTGATGGTTTTTTGTTGTTTTTGGACTTTGTATTGTTTTTGAATGTTTTTCGTAGTTTGTGAGACGTTTTGATTGTTTTTGGATTTTGTGAGATATTTTTGAATGTTTTTGCCAATGTAAAATCCACTTCCATCAACTAGATTGAGAGGTATTGCCCCCAAGTTTTAGACATGACTATGAAAAAGTGGGATTCAAGACGCATGAAGTACTATCTCAGATAACAGATCAAATAACAAGCCATGGATAGATGGATGGATGGATGTGTGTATGAATGAATGTGATTGCAACGAGCCTAAAATATACTGGAGCCATTGTCTTTACGAGTGGCGCCTATTTGCCAGGTTTTCACCATCGTACTTACCCAAGGTGCCACCGAAGTGGTCATTCACAATTTGGATGCATGATTTTACTTTTTTTGAATGTTTTTGTATTTCTTCAGGACATTTTCTGAATGTTTTTGGTATTTCCTGATACGCAAGGGAGCCTGATGCTCTGTGCCACTTAGGTATAAAACTATTTGAGGTGCATGCTGTTGATTGGATCTGCGAGCGGTTCTCCTTCTAATGTAGCCAACTGATATGCCCCGGACCCGAATACAGTAGTGACAACATATGGGCCCGACCAGTTTGATTCAAACTTGCCCTGATGTTCTCTGTTTGGTTGGTTGCGGGGATTCTCTCATAGAACAAGATCACCTACCTCAAATGTACGAGATCTAACTCGGTGATTGTAGCTTCTGCTCATGCGCTGCTGATAGGCTTTGAGATGGTTGTATGCAGCTTGTCGTTTCTCATCAAGTAACTCTAAGTCCTGAAGATGAGATACTCTGTAGGCTTCATCATCTATTAGATTATGCAAGGAAACCCATAATGATGGTATCTCAACCTCAATAGCCAAGATAGCTTCCACACCATAGACCAATGAATAAGGAGTTGCACCTGTAGGGGTTCGAATGCTAGTTCGATATGCCCATAGCACCGAATTTAGTTGAACGTGCCAATCATGGCTAGCATCATTGACTGTCTTCTTTAGGATCCTCAATATGTTTTTATTAGAGGCTTCAGCCTGACCATTGCCTTGTGGGTAATAGGGAGTGGAAAAGCGGTGTTGGATATGAAATTTCTCACAAAGTTCACGAACATCTTGATTTTTGAAAGGAAGACCATTATCTATGATGATGGACATGGGTACACCATACTAGCAGATGATGTAATTGAGAATGAATGAGGTGATTTGCTTGCCGGTGACTTGGGTAAGTGGAACAGCTTCGATCCACTTTGTGAAATATTCAGTGGCGGTAATAATGAATTTATGGCCATTAGATGAAGATGGGTGAATCTTACCCATAAGGTCAAGGCCCCATTGACAAAAAGGCCATGGTGTTGTGATTGGTTGTAATTCCTGTGCTGGTGCATGTATCAGGTTGCCATGAACTTGACATTTCTTGCATTTTCTGACAAAGTAGTAAGAATCCTTTTCCATAGATGGCCAATAGTATCCATTGCGCAGGAGTTTCTTGGCTAGTGACGGACCACTTGAGTGAGTCCCACAAATTCCTTCATGTACCTCTTCCAAAGCCTTTGTTATCTCACCTTGTTCCAGACATCAAAGGAGAGTGCCATCAAGACCACATCGGTATAGGGTGTCAGCAATAATGGTATATCGAGCAGTTTGGCGAATGAAGGTTTTATGTTGGTTATTCGATTGGTTGGGAGGAAGGGTGTGATCACAGAGATAGGTGTAGAACTCACCATACCATGGGGATTCAGAACCGACAAGGCGACATATCATCTCGGATTCGGGGATATCATAAGCGGGGATCCAAAGCTGTTCTACCAAGAACTCGTAGCGTGTTGAGTTGTGTGGAAGATCTAGGAGAGATGCGATAGTAGCCATAGTGTCAGCAACTCGATTCTGATCTCTTGGTATCTGCTCAAAAGTGATAGTAGTAAATGATGTCTTTAGAGTGTCCACCATTTGCTTGTATGGCATGAGTTTATCATCCTTGGTTTGATATTCATCGGTCGCTTGTCGAATGACCAGTTGTGAGTCGCCATATACTTGCAGTTCTTGTAATTTCCATTGTACGGCTAGCCTGAGTCCTGTGATCAAGGCCTCATACTCTACTATGTTGTTTGTGCATGGAAATGTGAGCCTGTAAGATTTCAGGATGCTGTCACCTTGAGGTGTGATAAACAGAATGCCTGCCCTCGAGCCATGCCTAGTGTATGAACCATCAAAGTATAATTTCCATGGTTGTGTTGTAGTGATCATGAATATCTCTTCATCTAGAAAATTGGAAATGAGAGGATGATCACATATGAGAGGTGCATCGGCCAACTGATCTGCAATAACTTGACCTTTGATAGCTTTACGGTCCACGTACTCGATGTCAAATTCACTTAGAATCATCACCCATTTGGCCAAGCGGCCTGTCAATGCTGCTTTGCTAAGTAAATACTTGAGTGGATCGATCTTTGTAATGAGTTGTACCTTTTGTGTTAACAGATAGTGCCTTAGTAGCTGTTAAGATTACTGCTAGGCAAGCTTGCTCAATAGGTGTGTAATTGAGTTCATAGCCCACCAGTGTGCGAGAGATGTAGTAAACAGCACACTCTTTTTCTTTTGTATTAAGTTGTGCCAGTAGTACACCCAATGCTGTACTTGTTGTTGAGATATAGAGTAACAATGGTCTACTTGGATCTGGTGGCATCAACAATGGCAGATTTATGAGATAGTCTTTAAGTGTCTGAAATGCTTGCTGGCATCTGGCATCCCACTGAAAGCGGACGTTGTTGTGTAGCAAGTGTGTGAATGGGTGACACTTATCAGCCAATTGTGCAATGAATCTTCGGATGGATTGAAGCCGCCCTTGTAATGTCCTTAGCTGACTGATATTCTTTGGTGGTGGCATAGGCATGATTGCCTTAACCTTTGCTGGATCGACCTCAATACCTTTGCTTGAGACAATGTATCCTAGAAGCTTCCCGGAGGTCACTCCAAAGACACATTTCTTTGGGTTGAGTCAAACATGGTATTATTCCAGTCTATCAAAGATTTTATCTAAGATGTGGAGATGTCCTTCTCTGGTAAGTGATTTTGCTAGTAAGTCATCCACATAATCTTCCATCATAGTATGCATCATGTCATGGAAGATGGTGGTCATTGCTCTTTTATAGGTTGCTCCTGCATTCTTTAGACCGAAGGGCATTACATTCCAGCAATATGTGCCCCATGGACATGTGAAGGTTGTCTTATGTTGATCCTCTGGTGTGATCTTTATTTGATTGTATCCTAAAAAGCCATCCATGAGTGAAAGCATGGCATGTCCTGCTGTCAAATCCACTATGATGTCGATATTTGGTAGGGGGAAGTCATCCTTAGGACATGCCTTGTTTAGATCTCTGAAGTCAGTACAAATGCGGATGCCCCCTTTTGGTTTGCCGATAGGCACAATGTTGGCGATCCATTCGGCATAATCAATTGGCCTAATGAAACCAACATCTAGGAGTTTCTTGAGTTCTGTTTTGACTAGCACTACAATCTGGGGATGCATCTTACGAAGTTTCTGCTTGACAAGTTTGGCTCCTTCCGCGACGGTGAGGTGATGCATGACTTAATCAGGATCAAGCCCCGGTATGTCTACATATGACCATGCAAAGTTGATCTGATGCTTTTGGAAGAACTCTATAAACTTAGGCTGTTTTTCTGAAGTGAGAAGAGATGCCAAATGTATGATATGAGGATTTTCAGGAGTCCCCACATTGTATTCTTTGGTTTCCTTGATGAGAATCGTTGATCGTTCCTGTTGTGTACTAGCAAGGAGAATGTCAAACCCTTCATCCTTAGGCGCCTCAGAGAGGTTTTCACCATTGGATACGCTCTTTCTTTTTACTTTTGTCGGATCAAATAGTGCCACAGTGTAGTTTTCACTGGAAAATCCATTTTTTATTGTTATATTTTTGCAGCTGAAAGGTTTGGCATCCGCCCCGAAGTATGCTGTGCTATTAAGTTCAATGGTGAATCCTGCTTTGTGATCCTCTCTTGGTAGATTATCCCTTAATTCCAAAAAGTCAATGATGGCCTCATCATTTTGGAAGAAGTCAAGACATGGGGGATTTGGTTGGTTCCATTCGATGAGTTCAGGATGGATAATGGGCATTAATTCATCGATTAGGTTAAGCGCGTTAGATGTATCAGTGAGGGTTAACACGTTATGGTGAAGGTCGTTGATGGTACTCTCCCTGTCAAAATCAGGCGTAGGATGAGATGTAGGGTCTGTGGAAGATGTTTCCAGTTCAGGAACCCAAGTGGTCTTTATCTGTGCTTCTCCGTAAAGAGGGATGTCTTTGCGTGGTGGAGGTGGTGATGTGTCTTCCTCATCTGAAGTATTAAGTTGTACCGAATCAAATTCCCATTCATGTGAGTCGGTCTCTGAGTCACTTTCCAGCATCCGATTACTATACCATACTGGGATGTCCTTGGAGTTAAATACTGCAGGTGTAATTGGTTGATGTACCCTTGTAGTGATCGGTGCTGTAGGAAGGATGATGGGGATCAAGGAATCTGATATGGGGAGTATCGATAATATTGACTCAGTGGTTTCTGCTGGAACTGCTGGTGCCATAGATACTGTTGTGGGTTCTGATACGGTTGTTGTTGCTAATGGTACTATTGATGGGATTACTATTGCGGATGGGATTACTGGTTTGATTGGTGGGATGTTTGGTATTGTAGGTGGTGGTATTGGGGTTGTGAGCCTCGATGAGGTAGTTGGGATGGTGCTTGAGGCTACTTTAATGATGAAAGGTGTCCTTTTTGTAGTAGGCTGACTTAATGGTTTGCTGGGTTTTCCTTTGAATTTGAGTTTAGGAAAGATTTCTTTCTCAAAGCCTAGGCCTGTATTACCTTTGGGCTTGAATTTCGACAGTAGAGGTTCATGTCATCCTTGTTTGCAATATCCCAAAGCACTCTGACCATCATACCCCATTCTTTGCATAATGAGGAGACCTTTGCCATATTGATCCATAGGAAGTGTAACTCGCGGTATATCAGTGATGATGGGATCTTTATAGATCCATTCCGCTAGGTCCTCATCTTGGGTTTCTTCTTCTTGACTCTTTCCAAGGATGAAAGGCATCAAAGCACATGCTGGCGTGATTAGTGGTTGCTGGAGTAACTGCTGTGGTTTAGCATGTGTTCGAGGAGAAATGGGCATTTGTCCTACACAAAAGAGTTGACTCAAGTTGTATTCCCCAGGACCTTCCTCTGCTATCTTCATCTTAAGCTTTTCTTGCTTGGGTATAGTGGTGTTTGAGCTGGCAAGAGAGGCGGGACTTATATATGATGTGGAGGAAATGGCTTCTCTATTATTAGGAACAGTAATCTCTGGTTGATGGCTGATATTATGGCAAAATGCAAAGGGATTTGCATCGCCCAGGATTGTGATCTCTACACCGTTATGTGGGAACTTGAAACATTGATGGTAGGTAGATGGAACAGCTTGCATGGCATGTATCCAAGGTCTTCCTAACAATAGATTATATGGTAGAGGAAGGTCCAGAACTTGACAGATGATGTGCTTTACCACGGGGCCTACTCAGATTGGTAGTACCATAGCTCCTTTGGATGAACGTTCTGCATCGTCATAGGCTTTGATTGTGATCTTCTTGAAAGGATCCACTGATTCTACTGCATATCCCAATGCTGTGACCAAATGTAGTGTACAAATGTTCAATCCTACTCCATTATCGATCAAGACTCGCTTGATCCTATGCTGGTTGATAAATCCTTCGATGTGGAGTGAGGCGTTATGAGGTTGCTGGAAGGAAGAGTTGTCACTCTTAGAAAAAGTGAGGCAAGGTGATGACTTTAGGCTTCCAACCATGGCTTGAAATTGGTCTGTATTCAGGTTTGCAGGGACTGACACCTCTTGAAGTGCTTGATCCAAGATAGTTTTATGAGATGGCGATAGGCGCAATAGCTCTAGAATGGATATAAGCGCAAGCATTTTGTCTAATTGTTCCACAAGATTGTACTACTTTGGGATGGAGGTGGTGCCTTGTGGAGCTGCCTTTATGGTGACCTTGCCACAACGTGTAACAACTTTGCAATTTGAGTTGGGATTTTTGAAGGTTATAGTTGCAACTTGTTCACTGGCATCATATAGATGATTTATAGTGTAATTATACACAGCCTGTGTATAATTAGTGGTATCAGTGCCTCGCCTGGAAGTGGAAGGACCCCTTTGATCTTGTGATGGAAGTGGATTTTTGAACATCTGATGATCATTATTTGTTGTTTTTGGGTCATGTCCTTCAATTTCAATTTCTCCTTGGTCAATAAGGTCTTGAATAAGATCTTTCAATCGATGACAATTACTTGTCTTGTGTCCTCTTCCTTGATGGAATTCACAGTGTTCAGTATCTCTCCACCATGCCGGTTTGACCTGAGGCTCATAGTTTGATAGTTTAGGTAGAGTGACCAAGTTTTGAGAAATGAGTTGTCGCAAGACAGTTTCAATGGGTTCCTCTAAGGGAGTGTATGTGCGTTTTTGTTTTTGCTGATGAGGTCTTGGTTCATCGTGAGAAGTGATGCGACCTTGATTGGAAGGAAAATTTGTGTTATTCTGAGGTGGAGGATTTTGTCCTGCAAACCGAACCACAGGTTGTGCGTTTTGTATAGTCCTAGCATCCACAACCCCATCATTGACGATATTCTTGTTCTTGTTCCAGAAGCTTGGTTTATCACTATTTAAGCGCAAGCGAGGACCATCTTTTGGTTCATTAAAGATTTTGATGAATCCTTTCTTAATGAGTGCCCGTTCACATTTCAAACCCTTGGTGATCATATCATTAAAAGAGTCTGTGTCTTTGACATCCAGGTGAAATTCCATTTCTTCATTTAAGTTGGAAATGAATATTTCCACTAGTTCTCGTTCAGGTAACTGAAGAGAACGTCTGCTAGACATTTGGCGCCATCGTTGCAGGAATACTAAGAATAGTTCACCTGGTTTTTGTTTGGTGTTGCACAGATCAGCCATGGTAATGTCCTGTTCAATGTTATGAGAGTAATGAGCTAGGAACTTCTGGATGAGTTCCTCAAATGTTCTAATGCCACCTGGTAAGTGAGAAAACCATGATGTGGTTGTTCCTCCCAAGCTTTGGGGAAAAAGGCGCATTAGGTATGTGTCTTCATATGCCACTTCAAGACAAGTGGAATGAAATTCTCTGACATGATCATGAGGATCTCCCTTCCCTCTATATTTTTTGAATTTTGGTGTTTCAAATCCTCGTGGAAAGGGTGGCATGTATAGATTCCTATCAAAAGGATAGGGACAAATGTCATTGAGTGAGAATTGGTTAGTCTTGACACCACTATGAAGCTGTTGGGCAAGATTCTCGACTTGTCGCCGCAACATCTCCATTTCATTTGGAGGGGGAGGTGGTGGGTTACCTCGAGGAATGTTATATCTGATGGGATCTCTACCTCTTTCCTCTTCATGGTGACTTTGTCTTTCTGATGCTTGTCTTAATTGGGCAAGATCAAAGTCAGAGGGGATTTTTGCTCCTTCTTGAGTGAGCTTCAAGAAGTGAGCATCTGCATTGCTCCTGAATATTTCATCAAAAAGTCTAATAAAGAGAGGGTTATGCTGGGACCTTTCTATTGTTGCAGGAGTAGGAGTACTTGGGTTTTCATCATTCGCATTTCCTCCAAGTGCTTCTTGAAATTCATTGAGATTTTTCTCTTCTTCTTCCTCAATTTCTATTTCTCGTTGCCGTGACTGTGATTGGGTTTGAGCCATTTTTGCTTGCAAGTTTTTGTTGAAGTTAATTGAAAATGATGATGAGTTTGTTTGATAAAATGAAAGATTGATGTTTGGTGATTTGTGTTGGATGTAGATCTCTAGCACTTTTAAGGTAGATGTAACCAAAATTCCTTCTTTGAATTGCTTGCTTTGTTTGATAAGTTTTGATGTGATAAGGTGTAGCGAAATCTAAGATGTGTTACAGATTTAACTACCTAGTTATGAGGGGATTCGCTCATGAACTAGTTTTAACCTGCGTAGATGTGTCTCTTAGGATGAGCTTATCCTAGATGTAGAAACAATCTAAAAAGTGATGTGATGTGTTTGATTTTAAGCAATATCTAAAAGGGAACTTTGGGACAAGAACCTCTTAATGTTTCAAAATTTGGAATGGATTGATGATGAAGTGATGATGTATGAATAAGATGATGGATAAAAAATGTTTTCAACTTCAATAAAAACTTTGTGTTACAAATGGGACAAACTCTATTTCTTCTCTTTCGGGTGTCGGTGGTATTTCTCGAGCTGTGTTGTATGTGATACAGATGTTTGGGAAGAAGTTGGGATTAATCTTACCTCCTTGGTTTTTGTGATAACTCAAAGCCCTATATTGCATAAAAGCTCTGCGGTTCAATGATTCGGAATCAAATTCATTTGTTTTGCCTTGAAGGTATAGACGCATGCGATGTAGAAAGACTCTATGTGAGACAAAGATTTGTCTATTTATATAGAAGAACTTCCTTCTTTTGATCAAAGCCTTTGAGCTTAATGGTCTTCTTTTCAAGTTGATATTCTGATGACGCTTCTTCTTTCGCAAGATGTGAAGAATGGTCATAAAATTTGACTCTTTGTTGTTTGCACTTTGTTTTTGATATTTTTGGTTGGATGAATACTTTGTTTTTGGAAGTGATTTTCTGATTTTTCTTTGACAAGAAAACAAAGCAAGCACACAGACACAAGAATGTTGCCTCAAAGGCACAAATGAGTATGGGTCTAGATCAACCCAATCCTTGGACTTGTATATGACCCTTCCTTTAGATGTCTTTTAAGGTGTATTTTCAAAGCCTGAAGTCGGCTCTATTTGCACTAGGTCTTTAAAATGAACACACTTCAAACATTTTTTATCCCTAAGGTCAAATGGCCAGTTGTGATAAATTTAGCCCACATCTTGATATTTCTTCGACTTTGGTACTACAACCTTATGAATCCCGCCTTGGAAGGTAAGGATGTGATATACTAAGTCTTGCACGAGCATAACAAATAGATGATCCCTATGATGGGGGAGTCACCACTTTTATCAAGCCACAAGTGACTTTTCAAAAAGCTATGTTTCTACTCAAGGAAATATGTATGGTGAGTATCTTGGGAGCAAAACCATCTATGCTCTTGCACTAAATTATATCTCAAATATCCTCAATCAATAGAACGGGTGGGCTACTACTTAAAGGTGTTTAGTCATGTTCGATGTTTTTGGACATAAGTTCATTCTGCAGTGACTCACTTAAGAGCCTTGTAACTGGTGGTGGGGCCCATTTGTCCTTTTGGCTAGTTACACTGTAGGAATAGCTATACCCAAGGCTATAGCTTTCACTCTCACCTAATTTCTATAGTGGCTTGAATGATTTATTGCTCGAGGTCATTCCCAAGAGTATCGATCCCTTGGCAGGCCTCTCTTAAAAAGATAAAATTTTGAGTGTTACTAACACTTTTCTCTTGCACCTAGGACCACGAGAGCCAAGGGAGAGGATAGTGTGTGTAAGAAGTGGAACCACTCAACTGACTTTTTTGCACAAGTGTGCCAAGCACGAAAAACACTTGTTCTTTTTAATCCATCATCGCAATGTGATCTAACTATTTGGAGATGTTGCTCCAACAGCCATGGTGTTCTTTTTAACTTCAAAAGCAATGTGTTTTTGTAATCTAAAAATTGGAAGTCCTGGTCAACTGAATTGAAAACACATTTGCTTGAAGTAAAATTTTTTGTAAAAATCAGAACAAGTGGATTATGTATTTTATGTGCACCAAAATTTGAAGTGTGGATTTGTAAATTATTTAGTTTGATGCAAGGAAATCAAATTTTGTTTGTTGATTTTAAGCACCAAAAGAAAATGAGCCCTAACTTGCAATGAAAGCAAATGTTTGTTTTTGTTCAGTTTTTAATGCACCAAAAGACGAGTGATCCTAACTAGAAAGCAATGAAAATTTGTTTTTGTTCAAGTTTTAAAAGCACCAAAGGAAAATTTGTGATTTTTAATGGTGTATTTTAGCCTGCACAAACAAAAACATGTTAGTAAAATCGATGTCCAAGGGGGGCTTCCACAAGCCTAGAAATTTCCACTTTTTTGGTTACAAGGTGATTTGGACGACATTCTGTTACAATAGCGCTAGTCTATGTCTAAGCAGAGGCGCTACTTTAACACAAAAGCGCTTAAAGAAGGGGAGGCAAAAGCACTAGAAGAGTTTCAGTAGCGCTAAAATAACTGCAAAAGCACCAAAACAAGTCCAATAGCACTGAAACTTGGACAATAGCGCTATTGTAAGAACAATAGCGCTAATCTCAAAAATGTCGGTAGCGCTAGAACGTGTTCAATAGCGCTAAAGTGCAACCTATGTGACACTTTCAACAATCAGACATGTTAGTTAAAAAAAAATGATGTTTTTGGGTGTTTGATTCACGTCGGGTTCACCAAATGATGCCTTCCTAAATTGACAAGGTTAGTCTAAGATAAATAACACAAAAGACACAAGAAAATCGTTAGTGTTAGTTAATCAAAAACTAATCTAAAAAGGCATATCAAGAGAGACACTAAAAGCATGCTAATATATCTAATGAGCAAAACAAAGATTATGAGGCATCTCCAACTGCCTCTTGGCATGGTCTTAGCTCCTTCTCCCTTGTTCCTCTCCTCTCCAAGTTCCAAAATAGTGTAGCTCTCAATAGCTTTTTGCACTATGGATGCTTATGGAGAATTGAGATTGTAGTATTGCTCTAAATGTAAAATAAAGAAGCTAATATACTAGATGATTTAAAATGATTGATTTTAACCCAAAATGACAAGATATTTAGTTTGCTATGCTAAATGCTCTCTAAAAATGCATATAGCTTAAATGCATACAAGTTTTCAGGATCTGGATTATGAAGAAATGGGCTCTATTTATAGAAAAAATGGAGCAATGGATGGTTGAGATTGAGTAATCTCAACAAGGGTCAAGATTGAATGATTTCAAATCCATGTGAGGGCTTTCAACCCAATCCCAGGATGATAAGTGTCAATGTGAGATAGGTTGAGAGGGGAGGGAATAAGCATTAAATGCTTGATATGACCTTGGGAGTTAAAGTCAAGGTTGGTTGAATGAATAAACTCTTTATTCCAAGAATAAAGCTTTTATCCAAAGGATAAACTCTTGTGCAAATGTGAAATGGATGAATATGGTCAAAACAATAAATGTTTGGGGAGACAAGTTTGAAATAACCATAAATGGTTATGTAAGAGCCATAAATGGTCATGTAAGAGCCATTAGTGGTCTTGGAAGACTTTGGGGGTTAATTTGTTAAACACACAAAGCATTAAATGCTTTTCAAAGACTTTGGAGTCTTTGAGAAGTGACTCCATTTTGCTTAGGAATGTGACAATAATTAGGGGATGGAGTAGGCTAATTAGGAAGGGGTTAGAAGAATCTAGAAGGGGATTAGATTTTCCAAGTGGATTTGGTGGGTGAGGGAAAATAAGATTTTATTAAAATAAAAATTCATTTATTTCAATAAATGTGTGCAAGTTGCATTTGTAGGAAAATGCAAGTGGGGGGGATAATGATTTAAATAAATGTTTTATTTAATTTATTTAAAAGAGAAATAGGGGGATTTAATTAAATAAATAGATTTTAATTTATTTAATTGATTGGAATTTGGTTTAATGAATTAATTAAAATAAATTGAATAATTTATTTAATTAATAGAAGAATGTTTAGAGATGAATTAATTAAATATTAGTTTAATTAACTGATGGCTAGTGGATTTTTAATCAAATAAATACAAAATATTCATTTAATTAAAATGGATAGATTTGTGTGACTACACCTATCGTTTGATAGAAGACCAGAAATGGTAAAAAAGGCAAAATTAGGGTTTATGCCCTAATGAAGAAGCATTAATGATGGTAAGTGAGGACTATGTTTAAAAGCATTTTTTAAATCATTTCTCACTATCAGTTTTCAAATGAAGAATTTTTTTTCAAAGAGCAAAGCGACGAAAAGGCATTTTGAGCAGAGATTTGGAGAAATTGAGAAACCTCGAAGGAGATTCAAATTCAAACTGGAAATGGTCAAGTGAAGAACACAAAGCGGTGATTCAGCAACCGACAGAGTGTGAAGTGAAGGAGAATTGGCAAGCCCTATATTCATGCATTTCAAAAGGTATTTCTTGAGTTCTTGAAATTTCTATCATGGCTTCCGCATCTTATACCAGTTCTAGTGCATCTGTTGAGCCTCCAAGTTTTATTCAACGAAAGTCCAAGTATAATGACCTATCTCAAGTTCTGGCTAGTGCGATAGTAGAAGAGGGAATCTCATATTATATTGATTGTAAACTCAAAGACCTAGGGTCTCTAGCTATCCATACCCAACTAGGTTTGTTTTGTGCACAAGATAAGATGATCAAACTGGAGTATAGTATTCTGGAGAAGAAGAAACTCTACAATGTTGTTTACTTCCTGGAGGATTTCACAGAGGATCATATAAGGATTATTCTGAGCAGGGTCCATGGTGACAAGATGTACTTGGAGAGAATGCATGATATTACGCCATAGGCAATTCATGTCATCACTGGTTTCTGCAATACAGGGGATGTACCAGTCCTTAGGACAGTTAGCAAAATTGAGATGTCCAAGCTCACCAGTTCAATGAGCGACTCATGAGGCATGATAGTCAATTCAATCAAGGATGATCTAGTGAAGTATGCATGTATGGTGATTGGATACCGGACATTCTCAGCCAGCATAATTAACTATGTATCTGCTACAGTGGTAAATGCCACTTACCAGATGATAAAGGAGGATGTATCATTTGACCTATGCACTATTATGTAGAAGCAACTCCTATTGAACCTGAAATCAATCAAACAAGATAATGCACTGGGGTTAAAGTTTGGACAACTATTGGTTGGGTTGTTCTTTTACTTTCAAGGATACTTCCCAAGAGTGGGAGACATTCAGTGGTCTGCGGACCAAACGATTACCTAACAGATAAAGGAAAGTTTGCAAGCAGTGGAAAATGGTTATCCTGAAGTTCTGAACAAGAATTTTGATGAGTTCAAATGAAAAATGAGCCAAAGGATGAGGATCTTAGGTGATATCATCAAGAAATATGAAGATGACATCTATTTCACCATCAAGGTGGATCAATGCATAATGGAGGCTATTGAGCCCAGACAGGAAGAAGTTGAGCCAATGGGCTATGAGGTGATGTATGACATGCTGGAAGGGTATGCCTCTACCCTTATTGCCTCACCTCTTGATCCTAAGGCAAAGAGGACCAAAACCTATCTGGAAAGGGTTACACTAGTCAAGGAACCCTCTGCGAAGAAAGGAAATGAACCTGCAGTAAAGAAGGCAAAGGCAGTGCCTATGGCACCAACACCGGTTACTACTACAACTCCAAAAGTGACAAAGTGGTCACCAGCCAAAAAGAAACCGGAAGCAGCACTGGATAAAGTCTTTGAGAGGAAAAGGAAGACAAAAAACAACTCTTTGAACTCAGAAGAAACTGTGTTTGAGGAGCAGCCCAAGAAGGTGAGATAGAGAAGAAAGAAAACAAAGAATGAACCAACATCATCTGTACCGATAAATATTGATATCTCCTCCTAGAAACCTTTGACACATTGTCAAAGAACTATCAAAAACATTAGGAGAAAAGTATTGAATGATTTAATTGATTATTTTGATGACTTTAATGATGATGAAAGGGAGGCGGTGGAAAAAGAAATAATTCAATATTTATGTGTTAATGACCAATCCCCTTCAGAAATTAGATCTGACACACCGGATTCTTTGTATAAGTCCTTAGACAATAAATGGCACATTGCCATAGAGCAGGAACAAGAAATGAGAGAAAAAGTTTTTATTGAACATTTTCCTGATGTATCAAATTTGGAACTGTTCGATGTAATGAACAAATACAAAGGTCTTTTCTTCATAAGAAGAAGAAGACTCCTGTTACTGGAAGGAAAAGGTAAGGAAGTGCTTAAGGATACACACACTCATGCTCTAGATGCTTTGAAGATGCATCAAGTGGCTGAAGCCAACCGATAAGCTGAGAAAGAATCGGTTATATCCAAACTGGGTGAAGTACTTGATGATGAAGGAAATCCGATTAATGACTCGGTCGACACTATTGATGTCGATGCCCTGGATGAAGAAGATGTTACTCAGGAAATACCATCTGAGGAAACAAGACAAGAGCAATAGGCTGAATAAGAGAAGAAAGCCAAGGAATGATAGGAAGCGGAAAAGGAAGAGGCAGAGCAGAGGAAAAAGGATGAAGAAGAGAAGCAGAAGAAGAAAGATGAAGAAGAGAAAAAGAAGCAAGAAGAAGAAAAGAGGAAAAAGGATGAAGAAGAGAAAAAGAAGAAAGATGAAGAGGAAAAGAAGAAGAAAGATGAAGAAGAGAAAAAGAAGAATGAAGAGGAGAAGAAGAAGAAAAATGAAGAGGAGAAGCAGAAGAAGGATGAAGAGGAGAAAAAGAAGCAAGAAGATGAAAAGAAAAAGAAAGAAGAGGAGGATAAGGAACAGGAGAAGAAGAAGGAAGCGGAAAAGAAAAAGGCTAAGGAGGACAAGGAAGCATAGAAGAGGAGAGAAGTGGAGAAGAAGAAAGAAAAAGAGGACAAGGCAGGAGAAGCGACGAAGAGCACCCAGATGGAGACTCTGAAGGCAACCAGGAGTCAAGCCAAACTGGCTGACCTCTCCAGTCCTATAGATCTCCAATCTACAAGTGAAACAAAGCTCATACAGAGTATCAAGGTAGCTCAAGAGTGCCTTGAAATCATTCGATGGAAGAAGGAGCAGGATGTAATCCAAGCAGCTGTGGATATGCTTACTAGTTTGATACTCAATACAAATCTTCCAAACACTGATTCATCATTAGCTAGACTAAATCTCCTGTGCACAGTAGTAGATGATCAAGTATAGAGCCTTGAAGAGGCAGCAGAGGCTAATGTCAAGAAGGAGCATCAAAAGGCTCTTAATATAGCTCTGGTGAAAAAGTGGAATGAGCTCCGGACTGAACTGAAGAAAGAACAAAAGGATATAAGGGACGCTCTAGATGAGGGGAATATGCTACTCAGCAAAATCTGTCAACCCCATCTATTCTATGATGATGTGCTAGCTTAGAAGCAAAAACTTGAACAGGACTTGCAGTCCTACTTGAGAACATTCAAGCTGCCTTATGATTCCTTCACAACTTATGGGTGAACCATTCACCGGTTTCATATCTAGTCAACCAAAACGGAGCAAGAAATCAGCACATGGTCTAGAGATTTGCAGGAGCTACAACTGGTTCTACTCCCATGTCTGCAAATTCTTCAGAAGTGTTATCTGAACCTGGATGCTTTGACAGTTACATAGGAGATGAGCACAGTTGATGCCATGGAAGAACAGGTCTCCTAGATGCAAACAGAGAAAGAAGTAGCCACCTCCCTACTTGAATACTGGTCTCTATCGATGAAACAATTCTTGCAAGATGATAAATCTATTTTTGACAAGTATTATTCCTTGTTGTCACAAACTTTTATTATTTTAATATCAAATGGAAACAGGGTTGTTCAGTGATACTTTGTCATTGTTGGCAAAGGGGGAGAAGTACTCTATCTATTTTGGAAAAGTATAGGGGAGAAGTATCTGGATTTAAAATTTTGCTATATGCTTTAATATATGCTTTGATATCTCAATGTTTATGCTCTATATGCAAAAGTGTTATACATTGTATTGTTATAGAGGGAGCAATTTTGCTAATGGCATGTTTTTGTTGTAAAACACTTAGATGTCAAAATTTTATTTTTTTAACTGTTGCCATCAATGCCAAAGGGGGAGATTGTTGGCATTTTTGATGTTCATGTTGTGATTGTCATTGATGGACACACACTTGCATTAAGATCCTCTTTATATGTATGAGTTAGAGCACAACCGGTATTTGTTCCAATCGGTATGTTGTAGGTATGTTGTATTGTAGTCTTTAGACTATTGATGTTTTGCAGAATGTGTTTATCGGTCTAAAGTGGCATGTTGACCCCAAGCGGTTCGTGGATAACAAGCGGTACGAGGGATTAAAGCGGCATAACACATTTTTACCAGTCTTCATTTTGACAAACCAACAACCGGTAATACTCTGTGATGAATTACCAACTAGCATTTTGTGATGAGTTACCATCCATCGATTGTTTGATGGTGCCGACACTATAACGGTGCTTTTTGTGTCATGGTACCAAGTATGCCAAGGTTCATTGAACCTAGGAAATTGTAATGTAATCCTATTGGACCGACATGAAATCAGATTCCTTTATAAGGACATTATGTCTGGGGTTTTAGGTTGTTGCTGATGTCACAGAAAAGAGTTTATGTTGTTGCTAGGGTTTAAGGTGGTTGAGGAGTTGGAAAGAATATGAATGTGTAGAAGATTGAAGTAATGCAGGAGTGCATTAAGAACTAGCTGTCAAGGATCTAACTGAGCAGTCTATGCTATTAGATAGATCAAACACTTGTTGATTACTCACATCTTTGACAAGTCCATAGCCCTTAATCGGGTAGGCCCAAAAGCCTTTTAGTAAATCCTCTAACAAGGTGGTTCACATTTGTGGATCTAAAATCCTCTAGCCAGGTAGTCTTTAATCGGTCTTATCTCCTAATAGAGATTGAGATTTCTAACAGGATTTGTTCTAGTGAAGAACATTGTAAGACCTTAACTGGTCTGGTTTCTATTCTACAGATAGTTACTTGTGAGTTCCATCTCACCATGGTTTTTCCCATTTGGGTTTCCACGTCAAAATCTCTTGTGTTATTGTGTTTGTGCTTCTATGGGTAAATGCATTATTAGCTATTTGGTTTACATGTTTGTTAAATGGTTTTTCTACTAAATTGTTTTACCGGTTTACTGTCAGTCTTGTAAAGTGTTTAAGTGCAAAGATTTTCTGCATACTAATTCACCCCCCCCTTAGTATTCATCACTTTCTATAACTCCTATCCCCCATAATGGATTTAGAGTTTCCTTCCAAGCAATTAAGCCTTAAGGAAGTTAGGCTTTGATACTTATAAGAATAAGCAGAGCTATACACGCAGACATCATTTGAAGATTGAAGGAGGGTTTTTGTGAAGACAAACAGAACTACACCAGTACTAAATCCAGCATAGAAAGATGCTAATTTGAGTAGTACATCCTTATTGGATTTAACCATCCAATTGTAGTCAATGTGACTCCCATTTGTGATTGAGCAGAGAGCTCTAGGCGCTTGGCCTTTTTGCATGTGTAGACCCCATTTGTATATACATACTATCTGCAGTAGTATCATCTGATTATGGGTAAGGTTTCCCACCATGGTTTTTCTCTTTATAGGGTTTCCACGTACAAATATTGGTGTTATGTGTTGTGGATGACTTTGTCTTTTTGTTTCATGCATTAATCCTTACTGATATTGCAATTAACTGATAAAACTATCTACTGACATAAAAGACTGGTTCACTGGTATTATGAATTAAAGTTGTTTAAGTTGTTTTGGTTTAAATTTATTAGACAACTAATTCACCCCCACCCCTCTTATTTGTCTCCAAGACCTAACAATTGGTATCAGAGCCTAGTTCTCTTTTTGCAGAAGTTTAATAGCTTGAGGAGATCTAATGTCTTCTAACTATTTCAAGAAGGATAGTCTTAAACTTGATGGAACCAACTATGGGATATGGAAGATCGGGATGGAGACACATCTAAATTGTATTAGAAAGGATATCTAGGAAGTTACAAAGAATGGTTATACTGCTCCTACTCAAGGTCAGCCTAATCCATCTACCTTAGCTAAAGATGAGAAAATGATTGCAAGGAAAGAGAAGCACTCTTGAGCGCATTGTCAGATTAGCAAATCATGGGATTATCAGATAGGTCTACTGCTAAAGCTATTTGGGATCATTTGAAAACATTGAATGAAGGAGATTCCACAGTCAAAATTGCAAAACTTGAAAGCTTCCGGGTTAGGTATGAAAATTTGAAAATGGAAGAAGATGAAAGAATTTCTGCTTTTATGGAAAGAGTAAATGAAATTGTTTTGGGTATTAAATGTTGTGGAGGAACATTAAGTGAAGATTAAATTGTTTCAAAAGTTTTAAGAGGATTACCACCAGCATACAAGATGAAAGTTACTACTATAAATGAACTAAGAACAATGCCTAATACATCAATAACTAGGGATACATTGATTGGAAAACTTTCAGCCTTTGAAATTGAGGAATTTGGTCCTGTTGCTACTATAAAAAACTGACTTAGCTTTTAAGGCATCAACATCATTTGCACCATCATTTGGAAAATCTGATTGGAAAGCCTTTTATGCAAGAGAACTTGAAGAAAGCATGAGAGAAAATGAAGAACTTGAAGCACTATTTGCAAGGAAAATGACTAAAGGTCCAGTTGCAAGTAAGTATGAAGGACGTAAAGCACCCTTTAAATGTTTTAACTATAATAAGATTGGTCATATAGCTTCAATATGCCCTGATAGACATGCTAGACTAATAGAAGAAGCTAGAAGAACATACAAACCTAACCCTGAATATCAGAGATACAGATTTAAGAAGAATAAAGACAAATATTGTTATCTTGCTGATGAAGGAGTCACTGATGATTTTGATGAGGATCCGACAGACAATGGATGGGTCTTTGTTGCTATAACAAAAGATCAACCGGCACCTACTGTTCAACTGGTAGAGCAAGCCCTATTAGCTAAAATTGAAATTAAGGATGAATGGATCATTGATTCAGGATGCTCACATCATATGACTGGTGATAAAAGTAAATTCTTGAACTTTCAAGAATATAATGGAGGTTTGGTAAGATTTGGAGATGATAAAGCTTGTTTGATAAAAAAAAAAGGTATAATATCTCTTGATGGTAAGCACAATACTGATCATTTTTATTATGTTGAAGGTTTAAAGCATAATATTTTGAGTGTTGGTCAATTAGTTGAAAAAGGATTTCAGTTACAATTCAAAAATGGAAAATGCAAAATCATGAACAGAACTAGTTTGGAAATTGCAACCAGTAATCAAACTAGAGGTAATATCTTTCATTTAAATAACAATGACAAGACATGCTTGATTGGACATATTGATGAAAGTTGGCTATGGCATAAGAGACTCTATCATGTAAATTTTGATTGCATTGTGAAGATCAGTACTACTAAGGCAGTTAGAGATTTACCTAAGATTGTTAAGCCTCACAATCCGGTATGTAAGGAATGTCAATTTGGAAAGCAAGTTAGAGCATCTTTTAGAAGTATTCTAGAAAAATCCAATAATGCTCTTGACTTAATTCATACTAATTTATGTGGTCCAGCTAGAACTAAAAGTTTACAAGGTGATAGATATTCCATGCTAATCATTGATGACTATTCTAGAATGTGTTGGGTTACTTTTCTCAGAGAAAAATCATAAGCACTTGGGAAATTCAAATTATTCAAGGAAATGGTAGAAAATGAAACCGGTAAGAAAATCAAATGTCTAAGATTAAATCAAGGAGGAGAATTTACATCTAAGAAATTTAATACATTTTGTGAAGTGAATGGAATCAGAAGACAGTTATTAGCACCCGGACACCACAGCAAAATGGAGTTGCAGAAAGGAAGAACAGAACTATCTTGGATACAGCAAGAAGTATGTTGTCTAAATCAAATCTACCACATGTATATTGGAGAGAAGCAGTAAGTATAGCGGTCTATACATTCAAAAAATTTCACATCAAAGGTGAAACCGGTAAGACCCCTCATGAACTATGGTTTGGTATTACTCCTACTCTTAAATATTTCAGAATATTTGGAAGTAAATGCTATATTAGAAGAGATGAGTATATTGGCAAATTTGATCCTAGAAGTGATGAAGGAATATTTCTTGGTTATTCATCTAAGAGTAAATCATATAGATGTTTTAACAAAAGATTGTAGAAAATTGTTGAGAGTACAAATGTAAAAATCGATGAACAAATCAGAGGAACTTCAAGGTATATAGATTCTGAACCGGCAACAGAGATACTAATAAATGAGCCTACATTGAACACACCGGCACTAAATGAAGATCCAGTTACATCCATATCATCTGAAAATTCCACTATAACTGAGGAACAACAACAAACAAAGACACCTCGGTATGTAAGATTGAACCACTCTGAAGATCAAATAATTAGGAACAAATATCAAGGAGTTATGACAAGGGGAAGATTGGAAAATGAAGAGGTATGTCTTATTTCTCAAATTGAATCAGCATCAATTAATGAAGCATAAGAGGATAAACACTAGATTAAAGCTATGGAAGAAGAATTAGAATAAATTGAGAAAAACAACACATGGACATTAGTTCCCCGGCCTAAAGACAAAAATATAATTGGAACCAAATGGGTATTTAGAAACAAAATTATTGAAGATGGTAAGGTAATCAAAAATAAAGAAAGACTAGTGTGTAAGGGATATTCTCAAAAAGAAGGAATTGATTACAATGAAACATTTGCACCCGTAGCTAGGATTGAAGTAGTTAGATTATTCTTTGCTTTTGCAGCACATAAGAACAATAAAGTTTATCAAACGGATGTCAAATGTGCATTTTTGAATGGAGATTGTGAAGAAGAAGTTTACATTGAACAACCTGATGGATTTTCTTTGACAGATAACAAAGATATGGTTTGCAGGTTAAGAAAAACTTTGTATGGGTTGAAGCAAGTGCAAGATTAGATAAGTATCTTTTGAAGATTGGTTTTTCTAAAGGTAATGCTGACAGCAATTTATACTATAAACTGACTAACGATGACATCTTGGTTATAGAAGTTTTTGTTGATGATATAATCTTTGGAGCAGAAGATGGATTATGTAAAGACTTTTCTATTGAAATGCAACAAGAATTTGAAATGTCTATGATTAGAGAAGTAAATTTTTTTTTAGGATTGCAGATTTCACAAACTGATAAAGGTATATTCTTGAGTCAATCCAAGTACTTAAAGGAGTTACTAAAGAAATTTGGCATGGAAAACTCTAAACCGATAAGCACACCTATGACTAGAAATGACAAATTATCACTAAGGGATGAATCTACACCTGTTAATCTGACTAGGTACAAGTATATGATAGGAGGCCTACTGTATTTGACACAAACAAGACCTGATATTATGAATGCAATATGTATTGTTTCAAGATTTCAAAGTAATCCTAGAGAAAATCATGAATCAGCAGTAAAAAGGATTTTTTGGTACTTACAAGGCACTACAAATCTTGGTTTATGGTACCCTAGAGATGAAAACTTTGAATTATGTGCATACACATATGCAAATTGGGAAGGAGATGTAGATGACAGAAAAAGCACCACCAGCAAAGCATTTTTTCTTAGTAACAGATTAATTTCTTGGTTGAGTAAGAAACAAAGTTGTACATCTTTATCAACAATAGAATTAGAATATGTTGCAGCAACAACCAACTGTACACAGGTATTGTGGCTTAAACAAATGCTGAAGGACATAAAAGTTAAATGCAAGAAACCTATAACTATCTATTGTGATAACACTGCAACAATTGATATATCTAAGAATCCGGTACTAAATTCTAAAACTAAACATGTTTCTATCAAATTGAATTTTCAGAAAGAGAATGTTGAAGGAAAAGAAGTAAAATTGGTTTATGTGAATACTAAAGAGCAGATTGCAGATATTTTTACTAAACCTTTGCCTAAGGAAAATTTTGAATATCTAAGAGATCATCTTGGGGTCATACCCCCACAGGTAGAGACTTAGATAGTTGATGTTTGTCATCAACCGACAGAACTAGTAGAGAAATCTTTTACTCCATTTTTTTATGGAGAGCTACTTCTCAGGGGGAGTAGTTGGTATACTGAATTGGTTGGTATTTTATACTTGCACTTGGTTTTGTAGTAACTTTGGCATTTGATGTCAAAAGGGGAGAGATGGATATGGAAAAACATATAGTAAACACATGTTACTCCTAGGGGGAGAGATTCCTAAGGAGATATTGTTATTTTGGGAGAGATTGATTACTCTCTGCATCTGAATTTTGATTTTTGGTTATGATCTATTGTTGGTTTTTGGTATTTGGCATCTCTGTTTTGGCACTTTGATGGTTTTTCCATCTTGTGTTGCCATCAATGCCAAAGGGGGATATTTTTTGTATTTTAGTATGGTTTTGTCATTGATA
This sequence comes from Cryptomeria japonica, assembly GCF_030272615.1. Classification (NCBI taxonomy): domain Eukaryota; kingdom Viridiplantae; phylum Streptophyta; class Pinopsida; order Cupressales; family Cupressaceae; genus Cryptomeria; species Cryptomeria japonica. The sequence continues at coordinate 97,285 of NW_026728892.1, read as the reverse complement.
TCAACATCTACTAACACTTATCAACTCTAGCACTTTGGAGAATCAACAACATTCACCAGCAAGCAAGTGACTTATGCATAGTCACCAGTATCTGGTACACCGGCAGGATATAATGATCACCAGCACTTGGAATGACATGGAAAACATTTGGTTATGTCGAAAACATCATTTGGACACTTTGTCTTTAAGAATTTTTTATTGACATATTCGTATTTGCATATTTGTTGTTACCGGCAAATAGGTCCAGGATATGCACCAGCGGGCTTATCTTTTCCAGGTCAGCATTGCACACTATGGAGATGTTTTATTATTGTTATAAATGCATCAAGCTGACAAGTTAAATTAGTTATTGCATCGGATATTGATTTACTTGTAAATTAATTTTATTGTAATATCCTCTAGAGCCGACCTACTAAAATTGGTCTTAGGTTATGGTATAAATGTAAGATCTTATTTGTAAGATCATAGCAGGAATGTGAAAAATAATTATGTGAAGGTATATGCGAGAATAAGCAGAGCTATACATGCAGACATCATTTAAATATTGAAGGAGGGTTTTTGTGAAGACAAGCAAAACTACACCGGTACTGAATTCAACATAGAAAGATGCTAATTTGAGTAGTACATCCTTATTGGATTTAACCATCCAATTGTAGTCAATGTGACTCCCATTTGTGATTTAGTAGTGAGCTCTAGGTGCTTGGCCTTTCTACATGTGTAGACCCCATTTGTATACACATACTATCTGTAGTAGTATCATCTAATTGTGGGTAAGGTTTCCCACTGTGGTTTTTCCCCTTATAGGGTTTCCACGCACAAATATTAGTGTTATGTGTTGTGGATGACTTTGTCTTTTTGTTTCATGTATTAATCCTTACCAGTATTGCAATTAACTAATAAAACTATTTATCGACATAAAAGACTAGTTCACCGATATTATGCATTAAAGTTGTTTAAGTTGTTTTGGTTTAAATTTAGTAGACAACTGATTCACCCCCCCCCCCCTCTCAGTTGTCTCCAGGACCTAATAGTAAGAGCTTCAAGTTCTCTCCTTAGGTTAAGTTTTTCACCATTCAGTTTCTCCACTTCTTCAACTAGTACATCAATCTTTGCCTCATCTGAAGAGTTGTTGTCAAAATATCTAATAATTTCTTAGTCAGTTCTTTCCTCTTTGCTTGTGAATCTTTGAATCCACCTCTCATAGTTTCTAGCTCATCCCTAGTTTTAGCAAGTTCTCTAGCCATCTTTCTCTAACTCATATCCCCCATAATGGATTTAGAGTTTCCTTCCAAGCAATTAAGCCTTAAGGAAGTTAGGCTCTGATACGATTTGATAAACTTATAAAGCATTGAGGTGGGGGGGGGGGGCTGAATCAGTTATAGCAAAAATGTTGGTAGTATGGATGGCTTTGTCATGTGTTGCTTTGGTGTTGTCATTGATGTTAACACTTATCTTCATGGAGATCTACATTATTGGTGTGGTACTTTGGTTATATTGGTTTACTATTCACCGACAAGTTATGTGTTCATTGGCAGGTTATATGGTTCACCGACAGTATTGATAACTTGTTATCATCTGGAGATCATTTGGTTATATCAAAGACATGGATTGTATGTTTGGATTTTGTGTTTTAATTATTGGTCTAATCAGGTTGACATATTTGCCTTTACCGATAGAGAGGACTAGGTTATGGACTGGTACATGATATCTATTCCACATCAGCACGACACGTTATGGAGATGGTTTATTGATTGGATATTCTATTGAGCTGACATATTGTATCGCATCAAGACTTATTTGTAATTGATTTAATTGTAATATCTTTAGTGATACGACCTTATGATTTGGTCTTAGGTTTTGTATAAATAAATGTAAAATCTCATTCATGAGACATGGTATGGAAATGGTATGAGTGTATGCGAATATTGAAGAGAGAAAATAAGCAGATCCTTGTGTGAATCATGTAGACATTATCTGAAGGTTGAAGGAAGGTTGTGAAGGTATCTGACACTCATGTTCAAAGCTTAAACCAGTACTGAATCTAGCATTGTAAATGCTATTTTGAGCATTACACTGTATTGGATTTAACAATCCAATTGTAGCTAGTGTGACTCCTATTTTGTGATTGAGCAGTGAGCTCTAGGGGTTGGCCTTTCTGCATATGTAGATCCTATTTATATACACTTACTATATGCAGCAGTATCATCTGATTATGGGTAAGGTTTCCCACTGTGGTTTTTCCCCTTACTAAGTTTCCAAGTAAAAATATATGTGTCATGTGTTATGGATTTTGTTTCTCTTTCTGTTTCATGCATTAACTTATACCAATACTGCTATAACTATTAATATATTTTACCGACATTTAAGTTTGGTTTATAGGCATTTGAGTTTAAGTTGGAATAATTTGCATTTGAGTTATAATTTATATACAACTGGTTAACAACTGATTCACCCCCCCCCCTCTTAGTTGTCCTTCCGGTTCCTAACAAAAAACAATAACATTTTAATCCCAGACCAAGAAAAATATTTAACCAGTTTACTTATGAATTTGCATGCAATACAAAGTGTTATAAAAGAATTCAAAACAAGTAAAATATTCACCAAACACACGTATTTATACATGGAAAACCCAATTGGGAAAAACCATGGTGAGATGGAACTCATAAGTTAACTATCTGCAGAAATAGGTAACTGGTTGGTTAAGGTCTACAAATGCTCTATAAGGAGCAGATCATGTTAAAGATCCCAAGCTCTGTTTGGAGCTATACCTGGTTAAAGATAACCTCAGTGGAGGATTTAGATCCAAGTTAATGAATCACCTTGTTAGAGGATTTCTATAATGAGGGTTGTTAGAGATTACCCGGTTAGGGGATATAAATTGTTGTAGTGATTAGAAAACAACAAGTGGTATGATCTCGGAATAGCACATTGTGCTTGTTTAGATCCTTTTTTCTTCACTCATTAATAAATCACCGACATACTCTACAACTCCTTCAACAAATCATATCAACTCTAACTCATAACATAACTTGCATCTCCTATATGAAAATAACTCATCACAATGTCTTTCTATAGACATTAGATTTCATGTTAGCTCTTGAACCTCAACATAATTTCTTAGGTTCAGTAAATCTGGACAAAATTCCTTAACACATCACAAATTACTGCCAAAAATGTTGGTTGGTGGTAACACATCACGACCGGTAATAAATCATCACACAAACTGGAAAATCGGGTAGAACACCGATACCAATTAAGTGTTGACTACTTCAAACTCATAGACCGATTGTCTCCATGTGCCTCCTTGTCTCTCTCCGTTGTATCTGAAAACTAGTAATAGTGGAATTGACCAAAACCGATTGTCTTAACTACATATTTTGGTTGTCTACATATATTGTTTAAGACACCTTGATACTGGTTAGACTTACTCTATACACACGATACCAGTTTATGATACAAAGACTTAATAGGTTGACCTAACTAGTATACAAAGATGACTATGACAATCAAAACATATGTGTACCATCAATGACAACATATAAAGCCATCAGATACAAAAATCATTATCATGCCAACAAAATTCACTCAACACTTCAACTACCTAGCTAGTATATTTATATAGTGGCTCAGAAAATCCATTTGATATCATGTTGTGAGAGACAATATCCTCAACATGTCCCAATTTTTAACTACTCCCTTGGAATAATGAATCGCCTAAGAGAAAATTCTCTACAAAAATAAAAACTAGGTATTTCTAATCGTTTTTCTCTTACACCCAAGATCCATGAAGCCAAGGGGAGAGGATACTAAGCGTAATGGTGAGTACACCCTACATAACATGCAAGCACACAAAACATGAAAGACAATGATTCACTTTATCCCACAAAAAGATTTTTTGTAATCTAATGCATGAAAAGAAAATCTAAGATGGTGGGAAAAAATGATATTCTTTGACAAACATCTTGGAAAAATGATTATTAGTTTTAGTGCTTGGTCTTGGACATACAGATAAGCTACAAGAGGAAAAGAAAAAGTAGTAAAGATATATATGGGGAAAACTCACCAAATAGATTTTTTTAAGCAAAACTAAACTACAAAAATAGATTACTTATCATTTTCTAACAAATTTAAAAAAATTCATTGAAAAATGATCTCATATGCTAAAGTTATGTGTATTTGAAGTTCAAAAGGACGGGTTAACCTTGTAAATTTACCCATAATTATTAATGTATGATATGTAGATTCTATTGAAAACTCATTTTTTATATCTGATTCCTCTTTCCAATGCATTTTGAATTTTTAAAATTTGACACCCGAGCAAAACATTATGCCCATTTTACTAAAGTTGCTTATTTTACTTGTTCGCATTGTGTTGTCATTGATGTCAACTGGTATAGGATGTTACTGATATCACTCAAATTGATGTCATCTAGTGAACAAGAGGTTATTGACATTAGAGTTTGATGTCAACCAAAATAGAAGATGGACTAGTATGATAAAAGAGTTTATGTGTTCTCATCAGTGACAACCAGGTGACCATCTTCATGTAGAAGGAAGAACTGGTGTGTACAGGTATGCTAGTGGTGTAGTAAAGTGACCACTCTGTAAAAGGGTTATTGATATGCTGTTGTATACAACCAAAATGAAGAGACTACATGATCGGCTACTGATTGTGATGAAGAGGTGGAATGTTACTTGAATCACATCAACACCGGAGGTGAAGTATGAGAAGGTCACCGGATTGCTAGTGTAAGGTTAACTAGGAGGACTCCCACTAGATGAAGAAGATATCATAGGCTAGGTGATAGGTTGATAGAGTGTACTATCTCTATATGCAGGTTGACTTATGGAAAACCATCGAAACATATGTCAAGCTGGAGATACATCTGCATAATGACATCTATTTCATGCTAGTGCAATATCAGAAGCAGAATGTAGGTGAGTGAATGAATAGACCAGATGATAAAGTGAAAGATGAGAATGCTTCTAGTGTTTGAGATCAATTAAGCCTCCAAAGAGTATGACCAAAGATACACACCAAATAAGCATGTGAAGACAAGATGTATTAGCAGGATGGTGAAGGAATATTTGAAGTGAAAGGTTTTACCACTATGTTAAACCGGTTGTGAGATGAATTGGACAATTGATGCCATGTTTGTAGCTGCACACAAAATAGAGTTACCAGAATGAACTAGGTGTGTTGTGTTGTCACCGATATAGATCTAATGGAGGATGGTGAAATTGAGTCATCTAGGTAGTTGCCAATAAACAAGGATACTGATATGCAACTAAGTGAGCTGAATGCAAAGAAGTGAAAGACCTTCATTAGATGAAGTTACACATGTTGAGTTTCTCCTGATGGCTCTTGAGGAGTACCATGGTTGATGCCCAATTGATGTTTTACACCAGCAAGATTAAGTTGGTGTTGTATGAAGGTTTATCGGCAAGGGTTGTGTCGATATAAGCAATATGGTAAGGGTTTTCTGGATGTGTGAGCATGAACCAGCTCTATGTCAGTGAGATTGGATGCATGAGAATGTGATGCCACATGAAGTTGAGGTGGAAAATATTTAGAGGTCAGTGATGTTTGGTGTAAAAGAGGTAGTTGTGATTGCTCGAGATTAAATGTTGATTGCAACAATCACTAAGGAGTTGTAGAGTGTGCGGATCGATGAAAGATGAACGACAGAGGAAGATCAGAGATCTAATAGTGTCATTATTGATGCCTGATATCTGACTATAGATTGACCTCGAGAAGGAAACAACTAAATCATCAATGTGATGACTAATTTTGAGGCTGAAGAATAGGATTAGATTTTCTATTTTTAGCAAATATGCATTGGATGATGGAAAACACGTATAGATGCATTCCTCTGATGCAGGTGATCGATCCAAGGTAGATTGGATCAGATTTGATGAAGATTTGTTTGGTGGAAGAAACCCTAACTAACTGAAATTCGAATTGGTTTTTGGTGAGAAAACATGTTTATATATATGCAAGCCAAAATCAATGAGTGTTGTTGCTTGAATGATGTTGCATGAGAAGACTATGCTAGATAGAGCATTGGTATACCTTTGTGAGAAATGAAATTAGTCTAAGTCTGTTTGGTGAAGATCTTAAGTGTTTGAGTATTAGAAGAGGAACTGGTAAGAGGTTTCAACCAATAAGGTCAAGGATACCGGTGAGAAGGTAGTAGAGAGTGAATACAAGTTGAATTAAGAAGCAGAGGAACTCAGTCAACTAAGAAGGAATGGTAGAGAATCGACAGTGAAAGATAGTTGTAGACAAGATAGAGGTAAACCGGAAGAGAAGAGGTAGTGTCCTAAGAGAAGGAGGAACTGGTAAGAAGCAATAGTGAGAAGAAGAGAGTAGACAGTGATAGAAGAGATCCAACAAGATAGTGGTTGAGTTACTGAAGATTCAGTCACTGTAAGAAGAGAACTGGTAAGGTAGAGGAGGTACCTTACTAGCAGGGAGGATTGTATCAAGAGGTTACAAGATTCACTTGTAAATATATTACTACCTTTGTATTTGAATATAATGTATTATATTCACTAAGTTATAGCTTGGTGCAGGGGTTGTAGCTCCTTTGGGTTGGTGCCCACAAACTAGCAGGGGTTATAGCTCCTTTGGGTTGTAGCCCATAAATCAGTTAGGGGTTAATGGTCCTTGTGTTGGTGCCCTAAATCAAGGGTTGGTTTTCCTTGGGTTGGTGCCCTAAACATTGTAACTAACATTAATTGTGAGACTGGATTGGAGTAGTAGATTCTAACAACATTTCTCATCAAGGTTTTTCCCATCTTGGGTTTTCTTCATACATGCTAGTGTTATGTGATGTCCCTTTGTGTGTGATTGCATTTGTGATTAGTCTCCCCACTAACCAACAAGTTTGCATTGTGTTAGATCCCATAATTGGTATACACACATAAGTTAGTTAAAGGGAAAAAGTTTAGAACCACTAACTCACCCCCCTCTCAGTGGTGCATTGTGTCTAACAGTTGGTATCGGAGAAAAGGTACCATGTTTATCAAGTTTTCTCTAAGTTGGGTAGATTCTGGCTTAAGGACACAATGGTTTGTTTAGTGTCAATGCCTACTCCTATGTTTAATGAATTGAAGTATGCCATTTGGAGTTGTAGAATGGAAGTCTACCTATCCTCCCTAGGATATGACATCTGGATGGTGGTTGTTAATGGCATCCCTAAGAATGTTAGTCCTCCCATCAGTTTTGAAGAAGAAATAAGATGCAAGTACAATGATGAAGCCATGAAGGCTATTTTCTATGGACTCACCAGTCATGTTCCCTCATAGGTGGATAAGGGTAGATCGACAAAAAGTCTATGGGAGAGACCAAAGAAACTCAATGGAAATGAACCCTACACCACTGAATCAGCTTGTGAGAGTGAGAAGAACATTGCAGTAGAGACATGTGCATATGATAGAGGCAGTTCAGATTGTTAAAGTATCATTGGTGATGAGGAGACTCATCTCTTCATGGCCCATGAGATAGACATTGAGAATTAGACATCAAAAGGGGATAATGTAGATAGATCCCACTGGTATGATGTGTTTGGAAGCAACATTGAATAAGATGAAGAGGAAGGAGACAAGGTAGATAGATCTAGCTAACAAGAACTATTTGGAAGTGATGAAGAAGAAGAAGATGATGCAGAAGTTGATCTAGAAGGTGAACTACTAAGTGCCCTTGATGAACTGAAAAATGCTCATGAAGAATGCAGCTAGTTGAGAACATGCCTTGAAGATTCAAACAAAAAGGTTAGTTTATTGACCACTCAACTAGATGAGGCAAAAAGAATGGCAGATGATTTAAAATCTATCTTGGATGCCAAGGAGAGAAGATGTGAAGAGTTGCTGCTAGATATGAAGTCTAGTGAAAAAGGATGTCAGGACCTGAAAAGTGAAATGGAGAATCTGAGAAGTGAATATTGTTGGCTTGATGATGATTGTAATAAATGACTTCACGTGTTGTCAGTGATAGAACATGTACACACACACATGTTCACATTGTCATTGTAATCCTAGAAAACCGGTATTTCTTTTAAAAGTTACTTGTATTGCAACTAGTATTTGATTCTTAGTTTATGATGTTTTAGAGAGTGTCAAATGGCACATGTACACAATGGGTATAGGTAGGAATGACTTGACACCAACTTGAAGATTCAGCAGAGACCATCAAAGAAGCAAATGGAGGACAATTGGTTTACAAGTTGAAGTGGTTAAAAATTTTGATGGTAATTTGTGATGAGTTATGTTAGATTGTCTAGATACACTGCACCGAGGAAATTGTGATATGATTTCTAAGCCAACAGGAAATCTAAATGTCTATATAATGACATTATGATGAACTATTTTGTATGAGATGATTTGATGCAGAGATAGAAGTTTCAAGTTGTTGAAGGCATTACAAAATATGTTTGTGATGCAGTTTTGAGTGTGCAGAAGAGGATCTATTCAAGCAAGTCATCCTAATTTTAGATCACACCACTTGTTGTTTACTAATCACTACAACAGTCAAATCCCCTAACTGGGTAAGCTCTAACAAGCTTCATTATACAAATCCTTTAACAAGGTGATCCATTATTTTGGATTCTAAAATCCTCTATTAAGGTTACTCCTAATAGGGTAGTATATTTAACAAGGTATATCTCCTAACAAAGCTTTGAGATCTTTAATAGGATTCACTCCTAGAAGAGCACTTTTGTAGACCTTAACTGGTCAGTTACCTTTTATTGTAGATAGTTAACTTGTGAGTCCCATCTCACCGTGGTTTTTCCCATTTGGGTTTTCCATGTATAAACACTAGTGTTATGGTGGATGTTTTACTTATTGTGGATGCTTTAATATCATTTTAGATTGCATGAATAGTGTTTAGTAAACTTGTGAAGTATCTCAACCGGTTAGTGTTTAAAGTAGTATTGCTTTTGCTATCACTAATTCACCCCCCCCTCTCAGTGCTTTATAAGTCTATCAATTGGTATCAGATCCTAACTTCTTTAAGGCTTAATCACTTGGAAGGAAACCCTAAAGCCACCATGCGGGATATGAGCTACTTTGAGATGGCTAGAGTGCTTGAAGATACCAAGGAAGAGCTTGAAACCCTAAGGCTCAGATTTAAAGTTTCACAAGTCAAAAGGAGAGAGCTGACTGAACAACTATTGGAAATATCTAATAATAGTTCTTCAGATGAAGCTAACATTGATGCATTAGCTGAAGAAGTTGAAAAAATGAATGGTGAAAAGCCAAATCTGAGAAGAGAGTTAGAAGCCCTAACTATCCGCATGAGTCAGGATCTGGAAGCCTAGGAGGGAAGTTGAAGACCTTTTCAAAGAAAGAGATCATGAGATTTCTTAGATCAAACAAGAGAATGCAACCTTGCATGAGCATTGGCATGCCGAAAAATAAGAAAAAGAGGCTTTGCAACTAGATCTTGAAATGGTATCATCCCTAAGAGAGTTTTACAAAACACAATGAAGATATTACAAGAGAACTCACTGAGGCTAATGGAAAGCTAGGAAAGTTCAATAAAAGTTCTTCTGTGCTAGATGAGAAGATCCAATAATAGAGGACGAAAGGTGATACATCTAGACTAAGCTTTAACACATCTAAGAAAGGAGAGTCTTTTGGAACAAAGAGTAACATTCACAAAGACAAAACTTCTCCTAAGGATAACAAGCCTACTGGTAAGATAGTTTTTAAACCTATTTGCTTTGTCTGTCATAAACCTAGACATACTGTAAATGTGTGTAGAAACAAACCCAATGAGAATAGAGGCTACAATGAAAATACTAGGTATGCATCTAAGAGATTTAAAGGTTATTGTTTTACATGCAACATGTATGGACATAGATCAGTTGAATGCAACTATGGAACAAATAATATAGTACCTCACATGAATCCAAGACCTAACGATAACTAGAGAATAACCTATGACAATCAGGGTAACATGAACTAGCAAAAACCCATGTCAATTGGTTTAGTCCATTTGAGATGGAAAAGGTAACTAATGTCATTTGCACCATTTGTAACAATTATGGTCATGTGGCTATGAATTATAGAAGGAGATCTAGAAGAGGTAATGTAGGACCTTGGAGATCATTTGGAATGGCCTACTATCATTGTCATAAACTGGGACACATGGCAAGCTATGTAGAACCAGGAAGAACAAACTGGTTAATCATTTTGTAGATCAGAAAGGTAAGCAAAAGGTAAATGTTGAGGAAACCAAAGAAGAGATGAACCAAATCTGGAAAAAGAAGAGTTATGATATACCTGCAGAAGTACCTAATCCTTACCTAGTGTGGAGAATTCTACACCGATGAATTGAGCCTTTCAACAAGGCTAAGGGGAGCATAGCGGTAAATCTACTTCCAGAACCCTTGAAAGATGAGTGGTAAGAAAGTTTGCATTTTGAGTTATTATGTGTGAAATCTTGATATCTTTGTCAATCAGTTTTTTGAAAGTTTATCAACCTGTTTTACACTTGTTAATATTGAATGTATCATCAAGAGGTGTTAGGGTTTGTAACCCTAGTGGTGGAGCAATTAATGTAGTAGGTAAAAAGGATAAAAGAGAGTTTTAGTATGTTATTTTTACCCTAAATGCATTCAAAAGAGACCTCTTGAGCACTTGCAAAGTGAAAAGAAATTTGCTAGTAGGTCTTAGATGAATTTGTGCCATGAATTGTGTGAGTGAAGCTGATTCAAAGGTTAGTGAAGGTGGAACTAGTGTGCATTTGAATAACCAACCAGTAATCAAGGCTACACACGAGAATTATGGTATTTATATGTAATTTCCTTTTCAAATAAAGTTTATCTGAATGGCTTCATCATCTAAGCAAGTAGAGAGACTAATGATCACATTAGAACCTATGGAGGTGTAGGAATCAGAATAAATAGTGTCTTACATTTCTTTATCTCAAGTTCCTGAAGGTGTTATCATAAAAGATGATTTATCTAGTTATATTGATTGTAAAATCAAAGATTTAAGATCACTATCAATTTATTCTCAATTGAAATCCCTTTGCGATAAGAGAAGAAAGATTCAACTTGAGTATATTAGGGTTTATGAGAAGGGTTTTCACAATGTAGCTTATTTTCTTGAGGATTTTGAAGAGGAACACATCAAAATCATTCTTAGTTGTGTTCATAGTGAATACATGTATCTGGAAAGTATACACACTATAACCAAGGAAGCTCTCCATACAGTGACCAATTTTTGGTCAACCAGTGAAGTTCCCAAGCTGAGACAAATTTCTAAAGAGACTATAACCACTTTAACCTCATCTACCTCTAACATGCATGCATTTTCTATTAATAAAATTAAGGACCCAATGGTTATACTGGCTCCTATGGTTATAGGCTATAGGATATTCTATTCCAGTAGAATAAATAGAGTGCCATCTACAGCAGTGCATATAGCCTATAAAATGATTGCTGAGAACATAGATTATGACCTATGTGAGGCCATAATGAGTCAATTGATGTTGAATCTACAGTCAATTAAGAAGGACAATAGTTAGAAGTTCAAATTGTTGGTATTGCACACTCAAATGAGAATTGAAGGTGATTGAAGGTGTTGTCATTGATGGCAACCTTGCAGTATTGCAGATACCTTCAGGCACTGGCATCAGCAGACACTGGCATCAGCAGACACTTCATCGATAGGGACAACAATGTATAACAGTACCCCAGCCGACAAGAATAGACTTTTATTTATTGTATTTAATTGTATATATCTTTTGTAAAGCTGACATGGCATATTGTAATAGACTCATATATGTATGAGATCTTGTAAATCATTTGTATATGACAGACGATATAGAGTATGAATATGGCAAAAATGATGAGCGAATATTAAGGCAGATTTTGTATAAAGTTATGGTCATAGTATGAGCTTAAACTGGCACTGAACCTGTCATAACAGATGCTGAATTGTAGCAGTACATTATATTGGATTCTCATAATCCATTTTGTAAGTCAGTGAGACTTCCATTTTGTATTTGAGCAGTGAGCTCTAGGTAGTTGGCCTTCCTGCATGTGCAAGCACCACATTGTAAGTAATATCCATTCATTGGCCAATGAGTGAATATTGTGGGTCACAAATCCCACTGAGGTTTTTCCCACACTAGGTTTCCTCATTAAAAATATTGTGTGATGGGGTGTTCTCTTTGGTGTCTTTATTATTCCTATTTAGTAGATTAATTTGTATTTACCGGTACACTGTTTTGGAATGAAAAATACTTAATAAGGTCATAAATTCTATTAACCGGTTAGATATTGATTCACCCCCCCTCTCAGTATCTTTGGGATTGTCATTAATCCTAAGAATTGGTATCAAATCCTGGTCATCTATTTTCAAAAGCCTAACAACTTGAGGAAGATTCTAACACTAGTATAGATGGAAAACTTGAGAAAGCAATTAGAAGGAGCTCTTGAGGACTATGATGCAGAAAAGTTGAAGAATATCAAACTTGAAGATGATCTAAAGACTACATAGGAATTCATTCAAGGACTTCAGGAAAATCTCACTATTGCTAGAAATAAAAGAAAAGAATTTCATGAGAAGATGTAGAGTGATGATGATGAAAAGGAAACTCTTAATGATCTAGTGAACAAATTGAGGCAAGAAAATAGTACTATGAGGAATGAAATGCAAGATATGACCATGAGGTTTTGTAAAGACATTGAAGATAGAAAGAAGAATGAAGATGACTTGACTAGGAGACTCAATGATGTTGGAAATGAAAATCTAAGACTCAGTCATGAAAATGATATGTTGAAGACAAATCTGATTCACATGGAACATGATAAAACTGAACTTATGAAACAAAAGGGAATTTTGGAAAATGAGTTGGCTACTACAAATCAACACAAAGAGAAATTCAAGAAAAGTTTAGAAGAACTTGATGATATGCTGAAAAGTCAAAAACCTAATGGAGACACTAATGGACTTGAACTTGAAGTTGGTGAAAGTTCTGATACTGCAAACAATAATGATCACAGTAAACCAGTAAGACAACCAAATGCTTACAAATTTAATGGGAAATGATTTAACTATAACAAGTATGGTCATAGAGCAAATCATTGTAGATCTAGAAACAATCAGAACATTAATACACCCACCAGTCAATGTTCCAAATGCAATAAAATTGGTCATAATTCAGAAAACTATAGAATGAATGTGAGATGTTATGTTTGTGTAAGATTTGGGCACTTATCTAATCAATGCAGAACACAAACTAGCATAGGATATGGAAAGGCTATTCACAAAAACAATGTGACTTGTTATGCTTGTAACAAGATAGGACATATTGTAAGATTTTGTAGAAGTAAGACATCACCGAGAAATAATAAAGGACCTAGTTTGAAAGGCAAAGAGAAGGTAGATGAGGTAAAGAAAGAATTTTCAAAACAGTGGATTAGAAAGAGAGATCAGAATGTTGATGAGACTATTCCTTCACCGTTAGAATAGAGTATTACTCCACCGGTAGGAGATTCTTCATCTAACTAAAAACTAACCTTGTGGGGTAATTCAACAAGTTGAAAATCATGTAATTTTACCCTCGGTTGATGGTGAGAAGATGGACTTCTTCTCTACCGATACATGTGTTAAGTTTCACTTAACCACCAAGCATTTAATGGGGTTGTTGGAAGAAAAGACATTATAAATCATTAATTTTCCCTCTTTTTCTATTCACCAAGGATTCAAACTTTCAGAGAGGGCAAAAATCCAAGTGAAGTCATCTACGGCAAAGAAGTGAATCAAGTTATTTCAAGCACTCAAATCTATCAGGTAGATTAAGGTATTTATCAATGGCGTCCTCCTCTACTCTGAAATTTATTGCAAACCATATTGTTGTGGAAGTAGTGAAATGCCCTAGGCCCATTTTTAAGATCATCCCTGAGATAGCGAAATAAGATGATTCCCTAGGTGCTTTTTCAAAAATTCCAAAAGGTGTTGCATATGCTAAAGACCCTAGAATCTATATTCATTGCAATATTGAGGAATTAGGTTCAGAGGAAATATTGAAAATGTTTAAAACTATTATCTGTGATGAAAGTGGAAATGTGAAACCTGAACATAAGGTAATTGAAACTTTAGGTTTTGTGGAAATCCTTGATATCCCAGAATTTCCTAAGGAGGTAGAAAGAATTGTCCTTAGAAGAGTTCATGGAGAATTATTTTGGCTAGATTCTATTTGCAAAATCACCAAGGAAGCAGTTAGGGCAGTGACCGGTTTACCCTCCACTAGTAGCAGGCCAGATAAGACTAAGAAGGTTCCCAATAACATAGTGATGACATTAACAGGAGAAACCTAGGATAGAAAATCTCTAAGAGTAAATGATGTTAAGGATGTGAATGTCAAATTCATAAGCATTATTTTAGGCTATAAAACCACACATGCAAACTAACTGAACTCAGTTTCTAGTCTATGTATTAAAAGTGCATATGATATGGTCAAGAATGAAGTAAAAATAGATGTATGTGAGTGGTTAAAGGATGAATTAATAGAAAATTTAAAAAAAATAAAAGGAGACAAGAAAGGAACTTTTTGTTTTGGCAATCTCTTTGGTATGTCTGATGTTGTATCTCACAAACGAGGTTCCCGGTATTGGTAAGAAAGACTTTGGTTATGATATACCGGTAGGGAAATAACTGTTAGAAATATTCACTGGTATGGGCACTGATAAGGATAACAACATCACTGAGTATTTCAAAGCCTTTAAAGAAAAAATGAAAATAAGAGAGAGATTACTGTATCCGAGAAAAGCGGGTCGATAGAACTCAATATGTGAAAAATGGAGCTCTAGGGAGCCTTGCTCACACACCCACAGGACTTCTTAGTGCAAGCTATGGAGTAATGAAGTATCCCTCAGCTTCCCAAGGTGGGTCACATGGTTCTCTATCTTACACGGTCCCTCAAACCAATGTTTTTGCTCTCAAATCACTGAGCAAAATGGTTTAGGGATGGCAAATGCAAGAATGAGGGATGCTTTTGTTGGTTTTAATATGGGATGCATGCTAAGATATGCATGATTCTAGAAATACAATAAACTAACTATAAGATGACAAGGTTAGTATAAATACTATCCTAACATGATATATTAGTCTATGATTGAGCTAAATGATAAAGAAAGTATTCTAAACATGCATATTTAGACTAATTCTTAGTTAAAAGAGAGGCTAAAATGATGAGCATAAAAATGATATATGAAAGCTTGAATGTATTTGAGCATAAGTATGATACTACAAACTTGGATTATGATAATGGAGGAATGAGAGCTCTATTTATATCAAAAATAGGGCAATGGATGGCCAGGATTGAAAGAGTTAATCAAGGGTTGAGTTTGAAAGTTGGGAATCCATGTTTGCAATTTGCACCAATAAAATGGTGACAAATGTCAACATAGGGTTGGATTGAGAGAAGGGGTTGGAGGCATTAAATGCCTGAGAAGACCTTATGGTTATCTAGAGATAAGGGTTAAGCTTAAGTTAGGCTTACCCATTGGATTAAGAGTTAATCCAAGGATAAACCCTTGTGCAAATGATTAAGGAATAACCATGGTCAAAGAAATGAATGCTTGATGAGACCCTTGGGTTACATGGAGGTTGAGTTAAAAGAAATTCTTTAACCATGTAAGAGGGTTTGAGTTAACCATTAATGGTTATGAAGACTTTGGGGAATTAAGTGGTTGAAGATTTGAAGCCTTTAATGGTTATCAAAGACTTTAAGGTTTTGAGAAGTGACCTCCCCTTGCTTAGGGATGTGACAAAGTTTAGAAGATGAGTTAGGCTAAGTAGAAGTGATTAGAAGAGTCTAGAAGAATTAGGAAGGGGTTTAGGAAGGCAAGTGGGAGATGTAGGATTTTGCAAGTGGATGGAGGGATAATAGGATTTAATTGAAATAAAGTTAATTTAATTCAATTTGGTTGCAATTTGGGGAAATTAAATAAATTAGATTTATTTAATTTAGGATAAACTATTTAATTAAATTTGAATTTAATTAAAAGTGGATAGGGGGGATTTAATTGAATAAAATGATTTATTCATTAAATGGTATAGTGAATTTAATTTAAATAAATTGAGTAATTTACTTAATTTAAATAGAGGAATACGGGTAATTTAATTAAATTGGATTTAATTAAATAGAGAAATGAACATAAAATATTCATTTAGGAATATGGTCATTTTTATACGTCTACAATTACCACAAAGTATTGTAGACAAATATGAAAAAGAGATATGTTTTGTAATTAAAAAGGATGAAATCTGGATGGAGGCAGTTCTTCCTAGAACTGTATGGGTGACAAAAATGGGATATGAAGTAGATGTAAACATCATTGAAACTTATGCCAAAGCCCTATTAGAAGCCCCTAGAGAACCAGAAGAAAAGGTTTTTGGTAATGCTAAAACAATAGAAAGTGATGTACAAACATTGAAATAGAGGAAGAAAAGAGGAAAATACATAAGAAGTGCAACCAAGCAACTGAAGGAAATAAACAAAAACATTATGAACATAACTGATATAAAGGAAAGTGACTTAGAAGGATTACAATAGGAGGCACATCTCTCACCAGTTGGTACATCCTCAAAGAGTGATTCCTACAGAATTTAAGAGAGTTGATAGGAAGAGAAAACCATCACTGGTACCCTCTCCTACACCCAAGAAGACAAGGAAGAAGCAACAGGCAGTGAGGCCACTGGGAAAGAAGTTGACACCTAAACAAAAACAAAAACAGGTCATACCACCATTCGATAACCTATTGAGTGAAATAACTGATGATGGAAATCTATCAAATGTGAGCAAAATGTACAATACATTTACTAACGCAGAAAAAGAAAGTATTGAGAACAACATTATTCTACAAATATACATTTACAAGAAAGTATTAATTCAAGTTGTAGATGATTTTCCTAGTGAATTATATAGGTGGTTAGATGCTAAGAGGTTAGCAATTATGGAGATAGATAAGAAAATCAAAATTGAGAAACTACTAGTTGTACATCCGATCAAATCTGTAGAAGAAATTGACGAATTGATCAATGAAGCAAATAGAATAGTTTTTGCAAGTGGACACCGACATGTGAGCCTAATGGCTGGTAGGGTAAATGAAATTGTATAAGAAACAACAGACAAGTGGGACATTTTCTTTGTTGAGAAAGAAAAACAGGAAGAGTTGAAAAGTCCAAAAACTTTCAAAGTTTATCAAAAGGACAGAGACAAGGGGAAAGGTAAGGTAGGTGGAATACCAAACATTAAAGTAACTAACAACCTACCACCACCTTGGGTTACTCCATTGGTACAGACTGATAGCATATCGGCTACTGAGAATGTGGACACACCACATGAGGATACTAACCCTAAGTCAGAAATTTTGTGCACTATGAATATTGACACTCAGGAAGTAAACATTGTAGTTGATAAAGAGAACACAAAGGAAAAGAGGGATATGGCTATTGAGCAACCATAATATAATATTGAGGTTGGAACACTGACAGTGAATATTAGGGTTGAGATGCAAGAAGAGCAAGCTAAGCATTCAATGGAACCATTGGACAGTGGAACAGTTACTAGTAATATTGATGCAAGAACTAAGAAACCTGTAGAGAAAGTAACTAAGATACCAATAGTGGATAACATAAAAAAACTGATAGCGATACTGATAGATAACATAGTGAAACAAGTAGAGAAACCGACAGATTCACAGGGACACATTGAGGTAGTGCAACCGACAATCACAGAGAAACTAAAACCATTGATAGTGGAAATGCAAACACAGACTGACCCACCAGAGGTCGAGACAAGAAAATTGGTTACTCCCACTGGAAGTACATAGATTGTAAAGGTAGTTGGCCAGACATCTGGCACTTCACTGACAAAATTTAGACCTACTAATGTGACTGAAGTACTTCTAGATTCAATAAAGAAAATAACATATTATAATGCATTGGCCTATAAGGTGATTGATGACACTATTCCTATTCTTAAGTTGATTGCACCTTAATGCAATTTAGATAATGTAAAGGATTCTTTAAGTCAGTTAGACACATTGTCTAAATATATTACTGGCAATATACTGACAGTTGACCAAATAAATGAAGAAACATTCAAAGAGAAAATGGAGAATGAAAAAGGAAAATTCTTTGAGGAAACAATAAACAAGTGCATGAAACACATCAATACACTTTTACCGACACTAAATGAAACAATTTTGGAGTATAAAGAACTATACAGAGATACTTACAAGACAAATCTGTTAACAATAGACATTGATAAGGAAATTAGTAAAGTTCAAAAGGAGATTGATGATATAGATAATAATATCATTGGTTCATCTAACCCTATATCAGTTATTGAGCAGGAAATTGTTGGATTTGAGGAAAAATTGGAGAAGTTAGAAAAAGAGAAGGAAAGGATAAAGGGAAAAGCCAGAAAGCTTAAGCATAAACTTAGTCCTGAGTTAGACCACCTTATCTCTCTAAGGAAACAGATCTTTGAGGCACTAATTCAAGGTCAAAGGCACCGGAGGAACATATGCATCTTCTCGCTAGTACAATCCAGAGAACTAAGGCAACCTTGAAGGACAGTAATAGGTTCATTCAGAGCTTAAACCTAGTTTTAGGAGACATTTTCTAGATTGTAACCAACTGGTTACAAAGTTCAAGCTGAAATCTACACTCATTTGACAATTTTTGACAACCTTTGGAATTGATGTCAAAGGAGGAGTAGTGGGACAAAGAAAAATGGTTATCAGAAGGGGGAGTAGTCGAATAGAAAAAAATGGTTATCAGAGGAGATCATCTACTCAGGGGGAGAACATATTTTTGGTAAAATTTTGGACTTCATTTTTGGATACAAATTTTTGGATTTTTCTCATGAGTGTTGCCATCAATGCCAAAGGGGAAGATTGTTGGCATTGCACACTCCAATGAGAATTGAAGGTGATTAAGGTGTTGTCATTGATGGAAACCTTGCATTCTTGCAGATACCTTCTAGCATCGGTAGGCACTGGCACCGACAGACACTTCACCGACAACGACAACAATCTATACCGGCACCCTAGCCAATAGGAACAAACTTTTGTTTATTGTATTTAATTGTATATATCTTTTGTAAAGCTAACATGGCATATTGTAATAGACTGATATATGTATGAGATCTTGTAAATCATTTGTATATGATAGAGGATATGGAGTATGAATATGGCAAAAATGATGAGTGAATATTATGGTAGATTTTGTATAAGGTTATGGTCATAGTATGAGCTTAAACCGGTACTGAACCTCGCATAGCAGATGCTGAATTTTAGCAGTACAATTTATTGGATTCTCATAATCAATTTTGTAAGTCAATGAGACTTCCATTTTGTATTTGAGCAGTGAGCTCTAGGCAGTTGGCCTTCATGCATGTGCAGGCACCACATTGTAAGTAATATCCATTCATTGGCCAATGAGTGAATATTGTGGGTCACAAATCCCACCAAGGTTTTTCCCACACCGAGTTTCCTCATTAAAAATCTTGTGTTATGGTGTGTTCTCTATGTTGTCTTTATTGTTCCTATTTACTACATTAATTCTTATTTACCTATGTACTATTTTGGAATGCAAAATACTTAATAAGGTCAGAAATTCTCTTAACTGGTTAGATACTAATTCACCCCCACCCCGTCTTAGTATCTTTCAGACTGTCATTAATCCTAACACAAATTTGGTTAGTTATTGATTGGTTTATTCTTCTACTTTTAGATTTTCCTACCTGGAATTGGTGATATTGAATGATCTAAAGATCTAACGGTAATTGCTCAGATCAAGAACAACGTTAAAATTGTTAAGAACACTTTCTTTGCTACAATAAAAAAGTACTTTAATCAATTTCAGAAGAAAATGAGTATGAGGGTAAGGCTACTTGAGGATGTGGTGAAAAAATTTGCTAAGGACATCATTTTCACAGTCACCATTGATTTTTGTCTAATGGAACCTATTGAACCAAGAGAAGGTGATATGGAAGACATGAGCTATGAAGTAAATTAAGACTTATTGATTGGTAATGCCAATAACCTATTGGCATCTCCAATGGACAAGAAGAAGAAAAGACTAGATATTGTTGAGGAGCAAATTGCAAAAGTTGAAACTATTAATGCTCAACCTAGTAATGTTAAAGGAAATAAGAAGGTTGACAAAGCACCTTCAATACCTTCTGTACCTCGTAATACAAAAGTTACATGAAGTGTCCAAGTTGAAAAGGAATAGGTACCCAAAGTAAATGCTACAAAGTAGACTGCAAAAAAGAAGAGAGGTCATCAACTAATTCTTCAAGCAGAATCTGATGATAATGAGAGTGAGGAGGAACCCAAGAAAATGAAAGCAATTGGTAAAGTAGCTAAACCAGTAGAAGAAGTGCCAAAGGAAAGTATTCCTATTACTTTCTTATCTTACAAGCCTATGACTGATTTTGAGAAGACATTGAAAACATTAGGGAGGAATAGATTTGATAATGTCAAAAAATGTTTTGATTCATTTGATGAAGACCAGAAGGAACAAATTTTCCAAAAGGTAATCAACTATTTATGTCAATACAATTGATATCCTCGGGACCTTAAATATGACATTTCTGATTCTCGGTACTCTATTCTTGCAAATAAGTGGCAAATTACTATTAACAAAGATCAATAAAATTTTGATAATGTCTTTATTCAATATTTTCTTGAATTATCTAGAGATGAATTAGTTACCTTACTTGATAATTACAAAGGAAATTTTATTTCTAGGGCAAGAAGATCAAAGTTATTAAATGGGAAAACTCAATTTATTGAAGTTGAAACTCATCAAATAGCTCAAAACGTTCAACAGATGCATAAGCATTCAAAGCCTTACAATGATGAGCAAACAGAGCCTAAAGTACAATCACAAATGGATGAGGAAGAAATAGTGCAAGCTGATATTGTCTATCTATCAAGAAAAAGGATGACACTACTTCCCAACTGATGATCTTTGTTGATGAAATACAAGATACTATTGATCTATTTGGGAATATTAATGAGCTAGATAAGCAACCACCGATTATTACTATTTCGTAGGTTAATGCAGTAGATATACCGGCAACTCAACCACGTGTGGATATTCCATCCCCACTGGTAAAAGATCAACCAATGAAATGATAACTCCTAGTGGTTTCACAAGATACCCATGAGAAACCTAGAGAAAGAGTTGCAGAGAAGTCCTTTGAACAAGAAAAGGAGAAAGAACAAGAGGAAGAGAAACATGAGAAGTAGAAATCTACTGAACTAGAAAAGACATTAGTCAAGAACTAGGATGATGATGATGATGACTCATTTGGTATCAAAGGGCATATAGATGTTGACAATATGAGTGCATCAAAATTATTAGAGATTGCAATTGTGATGCAATCCAGAGCACAAAAGAAGAGGCTTAAGAATAGAGGAAGGAAGCAGAAACCATCCAAAGTGTTGTGGAGATTTTGTCAAGTCTTCTACTGGAGACTGCTATAGGGAACTTGTCAACTCCTATTGACAAGCTTGGCCATTTGGTTGCTGATGCTTCTAACCAACTTAAGTCCCTTGAGGAAAATGCTCAGACTATTGTTGAGAAAAACTACAGGAAGAAAAGAGGAGAACAAATAATGAAACATATTGATACATGGAAGATTGCTTTATCCCTGAACAAAGATCTTTTGAGAAAAGCTATTGAGACATGAGGCAAAATTAAAGCCTATCCATCTAATGTTTAATTTTTCTATGTTGATTTAGTTAAGAAATGAAAAGAGATGGAACTAGAACTAGAAAAGACATGCAATGCCTACATACCTTTATAGGATTCAGTGTTAGCTTTTGGCACATCTATTGATGATTTGCAAAATCGATTAGATTTGTATGATTTTGAATAGACAAAGAGACTTTGATCCTTGAAGGATTTAAATAACTTATTAAGACCAAAGGTGGACATCTTGCAACAAGCTTATAAGAATGTAGAGGTAGTCATAGGTACTCCAGAGATGAGTACAGTTGATGCAATGGAATAATTTTTTGCACAGGTCATGACTACCATAGAGATTATTGAAAATTTACTAGAAACATGGGAAAATGATTTTCTCAAATGAATCTTACTTTCAGAAGTATTTTCTTGAAAATTGAAATGAACACTCCTTAATACAGAACTCTTACATTTTGTATATATAAAATTTTGATGCAAATTTTTCTATATGCATATATGTATTTTACTTTTCAATTGTATTATACTTTTCAATTTGGCATTGTTGTCAAAGGGGGAGTAGAAAAATGTATGTGTTGTGAAAAAATTTGTATGTATTGTTAAGGGGAAGCTAAATTATGTTTGTAGATTTTTTTTGTAAGCACACTTAGCTATAAAGTTGTAAAATTTTCTAAGTGTTGCCATCAATGCAAAAGGGGGAGATTTTTGGCTTGATGATGACTGTAATGAATGACTTCATGTGTTGTCATTGATGGAATATGTACATACACACATATGTGTTGGTATTTTAGATGTGTTGCACTATTTTTTTCATTGATGTCAACACTTGTCAACACTTATCAGCACTTGGAGATTCTTGGTTATGTTCACCGACATGTTCAGTGACTTATGCACAGTCACCAGTATCTGGTTCACCGGTAGGTTATATTGTTCACCGGCACTAAGGGTGACTTAAAGATTACTTGGTTATATTGAAGACATTGTTTGGACAATTTGTTTTGGTGATTTGGTTGTTGATCTAATCGGTTTTGCATATTTACTATTACCGACAAATAGGTCTAGGTTATGCACCAACAAGCATTATCTATTCTAGATCAGTACGGAAGGTTATGAAGATGATTTGTTACTATTGTAAATGCATTGAGCCGACATGATGCATCACATATTGATTCATTTGTAATTGATTTTATTGTAATATCTTAGTGAGCCAACCTACACATTTGGTCTTATGTTTTGGTATATATGTAAGATCTCATTTGTGAGATTAGTGTGATTGTGGAAGAGGAATATAATAAGGCATATGCGAATACAAGAAGAGCTATACACACAGACACCATTCAAGATTCAAGGAGATTTTAAAGAAGGAAAATAAGAGATTAACCAGTACTGAATTGACCATATGAAGATGCTATTTTGAGAAGTACATTATCATTGGCTTTAACCATCCAATTGTAGCCAGTGTGATTCCCATTTTTTGATTGAGCAGTGAGCTCTAGGCAGTTGGCCTTTCTGCATGTGCAGACCCCATTTGTACACACATACTATTTGTAGTAGTATCATCTAATTGTGGGTAAGGTTTCCCACCATATTTTTTCCCCTTACAGGGTTTCCACGTACAAATATTTGTGTTATGTGTTGTGGATCTTATTTGCCTTTCTGTTTCATGCATTAAACTTTACTGGTACTGCAATTAACTGTTAAAACTATTTACTAGCAAAAAGTTTGGTTTACCAGTATTATGCATTAAGTTTGGTTAAGTTAAATTTGGTTTGAATTTAATTGACAACTGATTCACCCCCCCTCTCAGTTGTCTCCAGGACCTAACAATTGGTATTAGAGCATAGTCCTCTTTTTGTAGAAGTTTAACAACTTGAGAAGATCCTATGTCTTCTAACTATTTCAGGAAGGACAGTCTGAAACTTGATGGAACTAACTATGGCACATGGAAGATCAGAATGGAGACACATCTAAATTGCATTGGAAAATACATATGGGATTTTACAAAGAATGGCTATGTTGGTCCTACTCAAGGTCAACCTAATCCACCAACCTTGGCTAAATATCAAGAAAATGATTGCAAAGCAAGAGAAGCACTTTTGAGTGCATTGTCAGATCAACAAATAATGGGATTATCAAACCGATCTACTGCTAAAGATATTTGGGACAAACTGGAAACATTGAATGAAGGTGATACCATAGTCAAAATTGCAAAACTCGAATCCTTCCGGGTTAGGTATGAAAATCTAAAAATGGAAGAAGATGAATGGATTTCTACTTTTATGGAAAAAGTAAATGAAATTGTTTTGGGTATACAATGTTGTGGAGGATCCTTAAGTGAAGATGAAATTATTTCTAAATTTTTAAGAGCATTTTCACCGGCATATAAAATGAAAGTAATTCCTATAAATGAATTGAGAACCATGCCTAATGCATCAGTATCTAGAGACACTTTGGCTGGAAAACTTTCAATTTTTGAACTTGAGGAATTTGGTCTTGTTGCTACAATAAAGATAGATTTAGCCTTCAAAGCATTATCATCATCTACAACATCATCATCATCATCTAAAAAATCTGATTGAAAAGCATTTTATGCAAGAGAACTTGAATAAATCAGAAAAGAGAATGAATAATTGGAAGAGCTCGAAGCACTATTTGCAAGGAAAATGCCTAAAGGTCCAGTTGGAAGTAAGTATGAAAGTAAAGCACCCTTTAAATGTTTTAATTGCAATAAAAGTGGTCATAAGGAATCTAGGTGTCCTGATAGACATGCAAGATTGAAGGAAGAAGCTAAAAGAACATATAAGCCTAACCCTGAATATCAGAGATACATATTTAAGAAGAATATAGACAAATCATGTTACTATATTGATGAAGGAGTTACTGATGATTTTGATGAAGAGCCGATAGACACTGGATGGGTTTTTATTGCTATAACAGAAGATCAATTGGCACCTACTATTCAACTGGTAGAGTAGACCTTGGTACCTAAAATTGAAGATAAGGATGAATGGATCATTGATTCTGGATGTTCACATCATATGATGGGTGATAAAAGTAAATTCTTAACCTTTCAGGAATACAATGGAGGTCTAGTAAGATTTGGAGATGATAAAGCTTATTTGATCAAAGGAAAAGGCACTATATCTTTTGATAGTAAGCACAATACTGATAATGTTTACTATGTTGAAGGCTTGAAGCATAATATTTTGACTGTTGGTCAATTAGTTGAAAAAAGATTTTAGTTACAATTCAAGAATGGTGAATGCACAATCATGAACAGAACTGGCTTGGAAATTGCAACCGGTAATTAGACTAGAGGTAATATATTTCATTTGAATAACAATGAGAAAGTATGCTTAATTGCACATATTGATGAAAGTTGGTTATGGCATAAGAGACTTTGTCATGTAAATTTTGATTGCATTGTGAAAATTAGTACAACTAAGGTAGTAAGGGATTTACCTAAGATTGTTAAACCTCAAAATCTGGTATGTAAGGAATGTCAATTTGGAAAGAAAGTTAGAGAAACTTTTAAGATTATTCCAAAAAAATCCAATAATGTTCTTGAATTAATTCATACTGATTTATGTGGTCCAACAAGAACTAGAAGTTTACAAGGAGATAGATATTTTATGCTAATCATTGATGACTATTCTAGAATGTGTTGGGTTAATTTTCTCAAGGAAAAATCAGAAGCTTTCAGGAAATTCAAAATATTTAAGGTGGTGGTAGAGAATGAAACCAGTAAGAAAATCAAATGTTTGAGATCAGATCAAGGAGGTGAATTCACATCTAAAGGATTTAATACATTCTATGAAGTGAATGGAATTAGGAGATAGCTATCAGTACCCCAGACACCCCAGCAGAATGGAGTTGTGGAAAGAAAGAACAAAACTATTTTGGAAGTAGCTAGAAGTATGTTATCAGAAGAAAATCTACCTCATGTGTATTGGAGAGAAGTAGTGAGTACAATGGTTTACACATTCAACAAAGTTCACATCAAAGGTGAAACCGGTAAGACCCCTCATGAACTATGGTTTGGTAATACTCCTACTCTTAAATATTTTAGAATATTTGGAAGTAAATGTTACATTAGAAGAGATGAGTATATTGGAAAATTTGATCCTAGAAGTGATGAAGGAATATTTCTTGGTTCTTCATCTAAGAGCAAGGCATATAGATGTTTTAATAAGAGATTGTAGAAAATTGTTGAGAGTGCAAATGTGAAGATTGATGAACAGTTTAGAGGTAATTCAAGGTACATGGACTCTAAATCGGCAATAGAGATAATATCAAATGAACCTACAATAAGTACACCAGTACAAAATGTTGATCCAGTCACACCGGCATCATCTAAAAATTCCACAGTGACTGAAGAACAGCAGCAAGTAAAAACATTGCAGTATGTAAGATTGAATCACTCTGGAAGTTAGATAATTGGAAACAAGTATCAAGGTATTATGAATAGAGGAAGACTGGAAAATGAAGAGGTATGTCTAATTTCTCAAATTGAACCAGCATTAGTTAATGAGGCATGTGAATATTAACATTGGATTAAAGCTATGGAAGATGAATTGGAACAAATTGAAAAGAATAACACATGGACATTGGTTCCTCGGCCAAAAAACAAAAATGTAATTGGAACTAAATGGGTATTCAAAAATAAACTTAATAAAGATGGTAAGGTAATCCAGAACAAAGCAAGATGAGTGTGTAAGAGATATTCACAAAAAGAAGGGATTGATTATAATGAAACCATTGCACGAGTAGCTAGAATTGAGGCAGTCAGATTATTGTTAGCTTTTGAAGCACACAAGAACTATAAAGTATATCAAATCGATGTTAAATGTGCATTTCTGAATGGTGATCTTGAAGAGGAAGTTTACATTGAACAACCTAATAGATTTTCATTGACAAATGACAAAGATATGGTTTGCAGGTTAAGGATGTTAGGTCTCAGAGACAACTGAGAGGGGGGGCAGAATCAGTTGTCTAATAAATTCAAACCAAAACAACTTATGTAACCTTAATGCTTAATACCGGTAAACCAAACATTATGTTGGTAGATAGTTTATTAGTTAATTTCAATAAAGGTAAAGGTTAATGCATGAAAAAAAAAGATAAAGACATCCACAACAAATAATACCAATATTTGTACGTGGAAACCCTGTAAGGGGAAAACAAATGGTGGGAAACCTTACCCACAATCAGATGATACTACTGCAAATAGTATGTGTATACAAATGGGTTCTGCACATGTAGAAAGGCCAAGCACCTAGAGCTCACTGCTCAATCACAAAATGAGAGTCACACTGACTACAATTGGATGATTAAATCCAATGATAATGTACTGCACAAAATAACATCTTCTTGTGCTGGATTTAGTACCAGTTTAGCTCTGATATGCCTTCTTCAAACCTTCCTTCAATCCTAAATGATATCTGTGTGTATGCCTCTACTGATATTCACATATACCGAAATACAATCCTTTTCCACTTACATCCTGATCTCACAAATGAGATCTTACATTTATACCATAACCTAAGACCAATTGAGTAGGTCGGCTCACTAAAGATATTACAATAAGATCAATTACAAATGAAACAATATCCTGATCCATGATGTCGACTCAATGCATTTGCAATAACAACAAAATCATCTTCATGATGTGTCATGCTAATCTGGAATAGGTAAGCCTATCGGTGCTTAACCTGGACCTATTTATCGGTAACAGAAAATATGCAAACTCGAGTAAACCAATGAACAAATCCTCAAGACAAAGTGTCCAAATGATGTCTTCGACATAATAAAGTATTCTCCAAGTGATTCCAAGTTCCTGTGAACAATATATCCTACTGATGAACCAAATACCAGTGATTGTGCATAAGTCACTTGCTTGCCAATGAACATTGTCAATCCTCCAAATGTTAATATGTTTTGACATCAATGACAAAACCATATCAACATATCCAAAATACCAACAATCTCCGCCTTTGGCATTGATGGCAACACTAGATGGAAAAACCATCAAAGTGCCAAGACAGAAATGCCAAATACCAAAAACCAACAATCTCCCAAAGAGATCATAACAAAATTTAGATGCAAAGAGTAATCAATCTCTCCCAAAATAAAAATCTCTCCCAAAATAACAATCTTTCCCAAAATAACAATCTCTCCCCCTAGGAGTAACATGTGTTTTCTATGTGTTTTTCCATATCAATCTCTCCCCCTTTGACATTAAATGCCAAAGAAAAATTAAAAAAATAGGTTCAAATACAAAATACCAACTTATTCAGTATACCAACTACTCCTCCGGAGAAGTAGATTTCCTCATCAAAGCTGGAGTAAAAGATTTCTTTGTTATTTTTGCCAGTTGATGACAAACATCAATTGTCTAAGTCTCCACCAGTGGGGGTATGACCCCAAGTTGATCTCTGAGATATTGAAAAGTCTCCTTAGGTAAAGGTTTAGTGAAAATATTTGCAATCTGCTCTTTAGTATTCACATAAAGCAATTTCACTTCCTTTGCTTCAACATTATCTTTCAGAAAAATCAATTTGATAGAAACATGTTTAGTTTTAGAATGTAGTACAGGATTCTTAGATATATCAATTGGTGTTGTATTATCAAAATAGATAGTTATAAGTTCCTTTCATTTTACCTTTATGTCCTTCAACATTTGTTTAAGCCATAATACCTATGTACAGTTAGTTGCCGCTGCAACATATTCTGATTCTGTTGTTGATAAAGATGTGAAACTTTGTTTCTTACTCAACCAAGAAATTAATCTGCTACCAAGAAAAAATAATCCACCAGTGGTTCTTTTTCTGTCATCTACATCTCCTACCCAATTTGCATCTGTGTATGCACATAATTCAAAGTTTTCAACTCTAGGGTACCATAAACTAAGATTTGTAGTGCCTTGTAAGTACCGGAAAATCCTTTTTATTGCTAATTCATGATTTTCTCCAGGATTACTCTGAAATCTTGAAACAATACATACTGCATTCATAATATCAGGTCTTGTTTGTGTTAAATATAGTAGACCTCCTATCATAGACTTATACCTAGTCGAATTAACAGGTGTTGATTCATCCCTTAGTGATAATTTGTCATTTGTAGTCATTGGTGTTCTTATTGGTTTAGAGTTTTCCATGCCAAATTTCTTTAATATCTCCTTCAAGCACTTAGATTGACTCAAGAATATACCTTTATCAATCTGTGAAATCTGCAATCCTAAAAATAATTTTATTTCTCCAATCATAGACATTTCAAATTCTTGCTGCATATAATAGAAAAGTCTTTACAGAATCCATCTTCTCCTCCAAAGATTATATCATCAACAAAAACTTCTATAGCCAAGATGTCATCATTAGTCACTTTATAGTATAAATTGTTGCCAGTATTACCTTTAGAAAAACCAATCTTCAAAAGATATTTGTCCAATCTAGCATACCAAGCTCTTGGAGCTTGCTTCAACCCATACAAAGCTTTCCTTAATCTGCAAACCATATCTTTGTCATCTGTCAAAGAAAATCCATTAGGCTGTTCAATATAAACTTCTTCTTCAAGATCTCCATTCAAAAATGCACATTTGACATCCATTTGATATACTTTGTAGTTCTTGTGTGCTGCAAAGGCCAAAAATAATCTAACTGCCTCAATTCTAGCTACCAGTGCAAAGGTTTCATTATAGTCAATTCCCTCTTTCTGAGAATATCTCTTACACACTAGTCTTGCTTTATTTCTGATTACCTTACCATCTTCATTAAGTTTGTTTCTAAAAACCCATTTTGTTCCAATCACATTTTTGTCTTTAGGGTAGGGAACTAATGTCCATGTGTTATTCTTCTCAATTTGTTCTAATTCTTCTTCCATAGCTTTAATCCAGTGTTTATCATCATCTACCTCATTAATTGATGCTGGTTCAATTTGAGAAATAAGACATGCCTCTTCATTTGCTAGTCTTCCTCTTGTCATGACTCCTTGATATTTGTTCCCAATTATTTGATCTTTAGAGAGGTTCAATCTTACATACTGGGGTGTCTTTGTTTGTTGTTGTTCTTCAATTACAGTAGAATTTTCAGATGATACCAGTGTAACTAGATCTTCATTCTATACCGGTGTGTTCAATGTAGGCTCATTTGTCAATATCTTTGTTGTCGGTTCAAAATCTATGTACCTTGAAGTTCCTCTAAATTATTCATCAATTTTCACATTTGTACTCTCAATAATTTTCTGTAATCTTTTGTTAAAACATCTATATGCATTGCTCTTAGATGAATAACCAAGAAATATTCCTTCATCACTTCTAGGGTCAAATTTGCCAATATACTCATCTCTTCTAATATAGCATTTACTTCCAAATATTCTAAAATATTTAAGAGTAGGAGTAATACCAAACTATAGTTCATGAGGGGTCTTATCGGTTTCACCTTTGATGTGAACTTTGTTGAATGTATAGATCACTATGCTTACTGCCTCTCTCCAATATACATGTGGTAAATTTCTATCTGATAACATACTTCTTGCTGCATCCAATATGGTTTTGTTTTTCCTTTCTACAACTCCATTCTGTTGTGGTGTCCAGGGTGCTGATAACTGTCTTTTGATTCCATTCACTTCATAGAATGTATTAAATTCCTTAGATGTGAATTCTCCTCCTTGATCTGATCTCAGACATTTGATTTTCTTACCGGTTTCATTCTCTACCATTGCCTTGAATAGTTTGAATTTCCCAAGTGCTTCTGATTTTTCTCTGAGAAAAGTAATCCAACACATTCTAGAATAGTCATCAATGATTAGCATGAAATATCTATAACCTTGTAAGCTTCTAGTTCTAGCTGGACCACATGAATCAGTATGAATTAAGTCAAGAGCATTATTGGTTTTTTCTGGAATACTTCTAAAAGATGCTCTAACTTGCTTTCCAAATTGACATTCCTTACATATCGGATTGTGAGGTTTGACAATCCTAGGTAAATCTCTTACTGCTTTGGTTGTACTAATTTTGACAATGCAATCAAAATTTACATGACATAGTCTCTTATGCCATAGCCAACTTTCATCAATATGTGCAATCAAGCATGTCTTTTCATTGTTGTTCAAATGAAAGATATTACCTCTAGTTTGACTATCGGTTGCAATTTCCAAACCAGTTTTGTTCATAATTTTGCATTTTCCATTCTTGAATTGTAACTGAAATCCTTTTTCAACTAATTGACCAACACTCAAAAGATTGTGTTTTAAACCTTCAACATAGTAAATATTATCAGTATTGTGCTTACCATCAAGATATATTATACCTTTTCCTTTGATCAAACAAGCTTTATCATCTCCAAATCTTACTAGACCTCCATTATATTCTTGAAAGTTCAAGAATTTACCTTTATCACCAATCATATGATGTGAGCATCCTAAATCTATGTTCCATTCATCCTTAACTTCTATTTTAGCTGCTAGGGCCTGCTCTACCGGTTGAATAGTAGGTGCCAGTTGATCTTCTGTTATAGCAACAAAAACCCATCCATTGTCTGTCGGATCCTCATCAGAATCATCAGTGACTCCTTCATCAGCAAGATAACAAGATTTATCTTTATTCTTCTTAAATCTGTATCTCTGATATTCAGGGTTAGTCTTGTATGTTCTTCTAGC
This sequence comes from Cryptomeria japonica, assembly GCF_030272615.1. Taxonomy (NCBI): domain Eukaryota; kingdom Viridiplantae; phylum Streptophyta; class Pinopsida; order Cupressales; family Cupressaceae; genus Cryptomeria; species Cryptomeria japonica. Next base: position 65,881 of record NW_026728892.1, on the reverse strand, counting down.
TTCTTCTCTTAGTCTAGCATGTCTATCAGGGCATCTTGAAGCCATATGACCAATCTTATTATAGTTAAAACATTTAAAGGGTGCTTTACTTTCATACTTACTTCCAACTGGACCTTTAGGCATTTTTCTTGCAAATAGTGCTTCAAGTTCTTCAAGTTCTCCATTTTCTATCCTGCTTTCTTCAAGTTCTCTTGCATAAAAGGATTTCCAATCAGATTTGTCAAAATATGGTGAAGATGATGTTGATTCCTTAAAAGCTAAGTCTGTCTTTATAGTAGCAACATGAACAAATTCCTCAATTTCAAAAGCTGAAAGTTTTCCAATCAATGTATCTCTAGTTACTGATGTATTAGGCATTGTTCTTAATTCATTTATAGCAGTAACTTTCATTTTGTATGCCGGTGGCAATCCTCTTAAAACTTTTGAAATAATTTCATCTTCACTTAAGGTTCCTCCACAATATTTAAAACCCAAAACAATTTAATTTACTCTTTCCATAAAAGTAGAAATCCTTTCATCTTCTTCCATTTTCAGATTTTCATACCTAACCTGAAAGATTTCAAGTTTTGCAATCTTGACTGTGGAATCTCCTTCATTCAATATTTCCAAATGATCCCAAATAGCTTTAGCAATAGACCTATCTGATAATCCCAAGATTTTCTGATTTGACAATGCGCTCAAAAGTGTTTCTCTTGCCTTGCAATCATTTTCTTCATCTTTAGCTAAGGTAGGTGGATTAGGCTGACCTTGAGTAGGATTAGTATAACCATTCTTTGTAACTTCCCAGATATCCTTTCCAATACAATTTAGATGTGTCTCCATTATGATCTTCCATATCCCATAGTTGGTTCCATCAAGTTTAGGATTGTCCTTCCTAAAATAGTTAGTAGACATTGGATCTCCTCAAGCTATTAAACTTCTATAAAAAGAGGACTAGGCTCTAATACCAATTGTTAGGTCCCGGAGACAACTGAGAGGGGGGGAAGGAATCAGTTCTCTAATAAATTCAAACCAAAATAAATTATCTAACCTTAATGCTTAATACCGGTAAACTAAATGTTATGCTGGTAGATAGTTTATCAGTTAATTTTCGTACCGGTAAAGGTTAATGCATGAAACAAAAACATAAAAACATCCACAACACATAACACCAATATTTGTACGTGGAAACCCTCTAAAACCACAGTGGGAAAACTTACCCACAATCAGATGATACTACTGCAGATAGTATGTGTATACAAACGGGGTCTGCAAATGCAGAAAGGCCAAGCGCCTAGAGCTCACTGCTCAATCACAAGATGAGAGTCACAATGACTACAATTGGATGATAAAATCCAATGATAATGTGCTACACAAAATAACATCTTCTTATGCTAGATTCAGTACTAGTTTAGCTCTGATATGCCTTCTTCAAACCTTCCTTCAATCCTGAATGATATGTGCATGTATGCCTTTGCCAATATTCACATATAACGAAATACAATCCTTTTCCACTTACATCCCGATCTCACAAATGAGATCTTACATTTATACCATAACCTAAGACCAATTGAGTAGGTCAGCTCACTAAAGATATTGCAATAAGATCAATTACAAATGAAACAATATCTTGATGCATGATGTTGACTCAATGCATTTATAATAACAATTAAATCATCTTCATGACGTGCTATGGTGATTTGGAATAGATAAGCCTCTTGTTGCTTAACCTGGACCTATTTGTCGGTAACAACAAATATGCAAACTCGAGTAAACCAATGAACAAATCTTCAAGAAAAAGTGTCCAAATGATGTCTTTGACATAATAAAGTATTCTCCAAGTGATTCCAAGTGCCTCTGAACAATATATCCTACCGGTGAACCAAATGTTGGTGACTGTGCATAAGTCACTTGCTTGTCGGCGAACATTGTCAATTCTCCAAATGTTAATAGGTGTTGACATCAATGACAAAACCATATCAACATATCCAAAATACCAACAAAGGAAAGATTTGTATGGATTAAAGAAACCTCCTAGAGCTTGGTATGCTATATTGGACAAATATATTTTGAAGATTGGTTACACTAAAGGTAATGCTGATAGCAATCTATATTTCAAAGTGACTAATGATGACATCTTAGTTATAGAAGTTTTTGTTGATGATATAATTTTGGAGGAGAAGATGGATTATGTAAAGACTTTTCTAATAAGATGCAGGAAGAATTTGAAATGTCTATGATTGGGGAGATAAAATTCTTTTTAGGATTATAGATTTCACGGATAGATAAAGGTATATTCATATGTCAATCTAAGTAATTGAAGGAATTACTAAATAAATTTGGCATGGAAAACTCTAAACCGGTAAGCACAACCTATGACTACAACTGATAAACTATCATTGAAGGATGAATCGACACCTGTTAATCCAACAAGATACAAGTCTATGATAGGAGGTTTACTATATTTGACACAAACAAGACCTGATATTATGAATGCAGTATGTATTGTTTCAAGATTTCAGAGTAATCCTAAAGAAAATCATGAATCAACAGTGAAAAGGATTTTCCGGTATCTACAAGGCACTACAAATCTTGGTTTATGGTATCCTAAAGATGAAAATTTTTATTTACCTGCATACACAGATGCAAATTGGGCAGGAGATGTAGATAACAAAAAGAGAACCACCGATAGAGCATTCTTTCTTGGTAGCAGATTAATTTCTTGGTTGAGCAAAAAACAAAGTTCCACATCTTTATCAACAACATAATTAGAATATGTTGCAGCAACAACTAATTGTACCCAGGTATTATGGATTAAGCAAAAATTGAAGGACATAAAGGTAAAATGAAAAGAACCTATAAGCATTTACTATGATAATATGGCAACAATTAATATATCTAAGAATCCGGTATCCCACTAAAAATCAAAACATGTTTCTATCAAATTCAATTTTCTAAAGGAAAATGTTGAAGAAAAAGAAGTAAAATTGGTTTATGTGAATACTAAAGAGCAAATTGCAGATATTTTTACTAAGCCTTTGCCTAAGGAAACTTTTGAATATCTCAGAGAGCAGCTTGGGGTTATATCCCCATCGGTAGAAACTTAGATAGTTGTTGCTTGGCATCAAATCGACATAATTAATAGAGAAAACTTTGTTCCAACTCTGATGAGGAGAGCTACTTCTCAAGGGGAGTAGTTGGATAAATTGGATAACTTGGTATTTTGTAATAAGTTCTATGAATTGTTTGAATCTGGTTTTTGTATTGCTCTGGAATTTGATGTCAAAGGGGGAGAGATATCTATGAAAAAACACATTATCTTTTGGGGAGACATTATTCATTGGGGGAAAAATTGTTACTCTCTGTATCTGTATTTTGATCTCTGGTAAATGATCTCTTTGGCAGATTGTTGGTTTTTGGTTTTTGGCATTTCTGTTTTGGCACTTAGATGGTTTTTCCATCTTGTGTTGCCATCAATGCCAAAGGGGGATATTGTTGGTATTTTGGATGTGTTGCAATCATTTTGTCATTGATTTCAACACTTGTCAACACTTATCAGCACTTGCAGATTCTTGGTTATGTTCACCTACATGTTTAGTGACTTATGCATAGTCATCGGTATCTAGTTCACTGGTAGGTTATATTGTTCACCAGCACTAAGGATGACTTGGAGATTACTTGGTTATGTCGAAGATATTGTTTGGATACTTTGTTTTGGTGATTTGGTCATTGATCTAATCGGATTTGCATATTTGTATTTACCAGCAAATAGTTCTAGGTTATGCACCGACAAGCATTATCTATTCCAAATCTGCATGACACGTTATGATGATAATTTATTATTATTGCAAATGCATTGAGCCGACATGATGCATCGCATATTGATTCATTTTTAATTGATTTTATTGTAATATCTTAGTGAGCCAACCTACACATTTGGTCTTAGGTTTTGGTATATATGTAAGATCTCATTTGTGAGATTAGTGTGATTGTGGAAGAGGAATATAATAAGGTATATGCGAATACAAGAAAAGCTATACACGCAGACATCATTCAAGATTCAAGGAGGTTTTGAAGAAGGCAAATCAGAGCTTAACCGATACTAAATCCAGCGTATGAAGATACTATTTTTAGTAGTACATTATCATTGGATTTAACCATCCAATTTTAGTCAGTGTGACTCCCATTTTGTGATTGAGCAATGAGCTCTAGGCAGTTGGCCTTTTTGCATGTGTAGACCCCATTTGTACACACATACTATTTGCAATAGTATCATCTTATTGTGGGTAAGGTTTCCCACTGTGGTTTTTCACCTTACAGGGTTTCCACGTACAAATATTTGTGTTATGTGTTGTGGATCTTATTTTCCTTTCTGTTTCATGCATTAAACTTTACCGGTACTTTAATTAACTGTTAAAACTATTTACCAACACAACGTTTGGTTTACTGGTATTATGCATTAAGTTTGGTTAAGTTACATTTGGTTTGACATTCATTGACAACTGATTCACCCCCCCACTCAGTTGTCTCTGAGACCTAACAATATGTTCACATTGTCATTGTAATATTGGACAAATCGGTATTGTTTCTAAAAGTTACTTTTATTGCAACCGGTATTTGATTCTTAGTTTATGATGGTTTAGAGAGTGCCAACTGGCACATGTAGACAACCGATATATGTAGGAATGACTTGACACTAAATTGAAGATTCAACGGAGACCATCAAAGAACAAAATGGAAGACAATAGCTTTACATATTGAAGTGGTTAACTCTAATCAGAATCGGCGTTCCAACTGATATTCAATGATTATGTGATGAGTTATCATCGATTGTGATGAGTTACCCCTAACCGACAAATTTTTGTGGTAATTTGTGATGACTTATGTTAGATTATCCAGACATACTTCACCTAGGAAATTGTGATATGATTTCTAAGCCGACGTGAAATCTAAATGTCTATATAATGACATTATGATAAACTATTTCTTATGAGATGATTTGATGTGAAGATAGAAGTGTTAAGTTGTTGAAGGCATTATAGAATATGTTGGTGATACAGTTTTGATTGTGCAGAAGAGGATCTATTCAAGCAAGTTGTGCTACTTTTATATCACACCACCTGTTGTTTTCTAATCACTACAACAGTCAAATCCCCTAACGAGGTAATCTCTAACAAGCTTCATTGTACAAATCCTTAACAAGGTGATCCATTAGTTTGGATTCTAAAATCCTCTACCATGGTTACTCCTATTAGGGTACTACCTTTAAGAGGGTATAGCTCCTAACAAAGCTCCAGGATCTTTAATAGGATTTGCTCCTAGCAGAGCACTTTTGTAGAGCTTAATTGGTTAGTTACCTATTACTATAGATAGTTAACTTGCGAGTCCCATCTCACCGTGGTTTTTCCCATTTGGATTTTCCATGTATAAACACTTGTGTTATGGTGGATGTTTTACTTATTGTGGATGTTGTAATATCATTTTGGATTGCGTGTGTATTGTTTAGTAAACTTGTTAAGCATCTCAACCGGTCAGTGTTTAAAGTATTATTCCTTTTTTTGTCACCGATTCACCCCCCTCTCTCAGTGCTTTATAAGTCTATCAAATACAAGTTGTTTAGGAATGTTGTGGTTGTAGAGAAAAACTAGTTAATCAGATGTCTTGAAGAATCTGAGAAATATATCTCAGAATTGAACGCTCATCAAGATGACACCATGAAATGCAGGTGCATTGATTTAGAGTCAGAGTTGGATGCCCAAAAGGAAATATGTGAGAAGCCACAACAAAAAGTGGAGACTAAAGGAAATGAGTGTCGTAATCTTAACGATTAAGTGGCAAAGCTTACTAAAGAACTTGTAAAGTGTGAAGATGAGCTCAAAGTGAGAAAGAAATGTGATGGTGGCATTGAAGCCTTGGATAAGATGTTAAGCCAACATAAAAATTCAAAGGGCAATGGAGGACTAGGATGTGGTACTGGTGAATGCTCCACTAGCAAGAAGAATTCTCAAGAAGATGTTCAGTTTGTCTCCTCAAATGGAAAAGGCAAAGGAAAAATCTTCATAGTCTGATGTGTTGCAACAAGGAATCATACAGATCCTAAAGGAAAAGGGAAGCTAGGAGAAGATAGCTTCACCAACAACAAGAGCAAAAGAAGGCAATCTATAAGACCTTCCATCGGTAGGAGACAAATAAATGTTGTAACCCATCAGTAAAGTCAAGTGTGGAAGAACAAGGGAGCTAATGGAAGAACTGCACAAAGTGTTCATCCAAGGAAACATGCTCAGAGAAGCAGAATTGGAGATGCAAAACTGATAAGATCTCCCCATACATGGCAAAATATGTTTGTAAGTAACAAATATTCATTCTCTATTTATTTCTTTGAATGTAACGACTATGGCCATAGAGAAGAAGAATGTAGAAAGGGATCTAGAAGAAACTATCTAATATCTCATAAAAATCTTGCATATGAGCATAATGCATCTAGAGGTAGAAGCATGCATGTCCCCTCTCCTAGTTATGCTAATGTTGTATGTTATAAATGCACTTTATCATAGAAGTTATGATTGCAAGAGGAAGAACTTGCAGTCCTATGAAAACTGGTTGAATAGTCATGATCAACATGGAAGTAGACATAAAAGATATAAGAAACAAAGACCTAAATGGAAAAAAATGAGTGGTGTTCCTACTCAAGCAAGGTATTCAAGAATACCGGTAGATGGATACAATGACATGATAAGAAAAGGAAGAGAAAATTGGTATAGTAGAACGTTCCCAAATCATGAGATTGGCATAGATTCTATCTACTACTACAGCACTACTTTTGATCATAGTGCAAAATTCAGAAGTCTAAGGATCAATTAGTAGGAGAAGAAGAAACCTTCTCTCTAGACTAAAAAGGGGATGAAAAGTGAGACCAAGCAAACATGGAGGAAGAAGGAGGAATGTAGAACCATGGACCGATATTGTTCATTCTATGCACAAGTGATATCTTCTTAGGATTAAAGAAGATGCAAGACTCAGGGGGAGTTACATATTGACTAGATCATTCACCCCTTGGTTAAAAGGGGCAAAGGAGATGAACAAGCTACTGCCAGTGAGAGGAAGAAAATGAGATGGTAGTGTGTGTATAGTTACCACCTTGACTACACATGGAAAATGGTTTACTGCTAAAGGTGAAATGAATGGTAGCAAAGGAAATTGGGACTAGGAGATAGAGGTCAAGAGGAAAGTGTCTCAGTGGAGAAGATGAACTGATATTGGACACTGATTTGTGCAACATGCTACCGGCATGGATGTTGATTAGTGTTGCAAGTTATGTATGTCAATAAGTTGAGGGATCATTGCAGTAACTCTGGTAGCTTAGATGGGTGAGGTTATGTCTTAGGTGTTATTGGAAAGAACCTGAATGAAATGTTTTGACCTTATGTGCATACATATTTTTGGGTCAATCGGTTGGATATGTGACCTATAGTTGGCATTATGGTCATGATGGTAGATGTTACAAGTATAGATGTGAGTACCAGTTTAGGATCTAGCAGATGAAAAATGAAGACCAAAAATATGTGTTTCAGGGGGAGTTCACAGCCATATCTTCAAATTGATATCAGATATACTAAACACAGAAGCAGCTCTAGCAGATGCTTAATAATACCAGTATGATTGTGTTTTTAGAATTTTCAGTATTCAATTTGTCTATCAAAGTCACAATCCATCTACTCGAGAGAGAATTTGAACAAGAAAATAATTTTCTCATCTGACTATGGGTCATCAGTTGAAAGTAAGAGAATTCTGGAAAACCGGTAGGACCACATTCACAAGAGAAGAAATTCATTCCTCAACTAGTTCTGAGTGAAAGAAGGAGAGAGACTAATGTGTGTTGTTAAGGGTTTTTTTGGTACCTGAGCTTTCCATCTCATGTGCTACTGATTGAGATGGTGTACATAATAGGGGGAGAAAGAGACTGTAGAGATAGTATTGTAGAGCATCAATTGGTATCAATTGGTAGCTGAATTAGGTTCCTTGTGTCTTGCCCAAAAGGATAGAGTGCCTACAGTGTCTTGGATGGGATGACCATTTTCCATGGTTGTCAAAGGGGGACAAAGATACTATAGTTTACCATATAGTACATGTGTTTACATCAATGCCAAAAGGGGAGATTGTTGGCATTGTGTTTTCATTGATGTCAACCAGTATAGGATGTTATCGGTATCAGTGACATTGATGTCAACTAGTGAACAAGAGGTTATTGGTATTAGAGTTTGATGTCAACCAGAATAGAAGATGGACTGGTATGGGAGAAGAGTTGATGTGTTGTCATCGGTGACAACTAGGTGACCATCTTCATGGAGATGGATGAACCGGTGTGTACCAGTATGCTAGAGGTGTAGTAAAGTGACCACTCTATAAAACAATTGTTGATATGGTGTTGCATACAACCAAAATAAAGAGACTGCATTATGGGTTGTTGACTATGATGAAGAGGTGGAATTTTATTTGAATCACATTAATATTGGACGTGAAGTATGAGCAGCCCACTAGATTTCTAGTGTAAGGTTAACTAGCAAGACTCCCACCAGAGTAAGAAGCTATTACAGGCTAGGTGATAGGCTGACAGAGTGTACTGCCTCTATATGTAGGTTGACTAATGGAAAACCATCGAGACATATGTCAAGTTGGAGATACATCTCCATAATGACAACTATGTCATGTTGGTGCAATATCGGAAGCAAAACACAGGTGAGTGAATGAGCAGACCAAATTTTCAAGTGAAAGATGTGAATACTTCTAGAGTCTAAGATCAGTTAAGCCTCCAGAGAGTGTGATCATAGATACACACTGAATAAGCATGTGAATACAAGATGTGTTACCAGGATGGTAAAGGAAGATTTGAAGTGAAGGGTTTGACCACTATGACAAACCATCTATGAGATGAACTGGACAAATGATGCTATGTTTGTAGCTGCACACAAAATAGAGTTACTAGAATGAAGGTGTGTTGTGTTGTCAGTGGTGTAGATCTAATGAGGATGATGAATTTGAGTCATCTAGGTAGTTACCCATAAACAAGGATACCGGTATACAGCTAAGTGAGTTGAATGCAAAGAAGTGAAAGACCTTCATTAGATGAAGTTACACATGTTGGGTTACCCCTGATGGCTTCTAAGGACCAACATTGTTGATGCTTAGTTAATGTGTTACACTAGCAAGATTAAGTTGTTGTTGGTATGACGGTTTACAAGCAAGGGTTGTGCCAGTATAAACAAACTGGTAAGGACTAGTTTCAATAAGGGTTTATTAGATGTACAAGCATGAATTGACTGTGTGTTGGTGAGATTGGATAAATGAGAATGTGATGCCATGTGGAGCTAAGGTAGCCAATATGCAGATGTCAGTGATGTCTAGTGTCAAAGAGGTAGTTGTGATTGGTCGAAATTGAATGTTGATTGTGACAATCATAGAGGAGTTGCAGAGTGTGCGGCTCGATGAAAGATCAACGATAGAGGAAGACTAGAGATTTGTTGGCATCATGATTGATGCTTGATATCCAACCACAGATTGAACTCGAGAAGGAAGCAGGTGGATCATAAATGTGTTGACTGATTTCGAGGCTGAAGAATAGGGTTAGATTTGATATTTTTACCAAATATACATTGGATGATGGAAAATGAGTATATATGCATTCCTCCAATGTAGGTGATCGATCCAAGGTAGATTGTATTACATCTAATGAAGATTTGTTTGGTAGAAGAAACCCTAACCGACTGAAATTTGAATTGGTTTTTGGCAGTAAAACATTTTTATATATAGGTAAGTGAAAATCAATGAGTGGCGCTACTTGAATAATGTTGCATGAGAAGACTATGATGGATAGAGTGTTTGTATACCTATGTGAGAAATGAAATTAGTCTAAGTCTACTTGGTGAAGATCTTAAGTGTCTAATTATTAGAAGGAGAACCGATAAAAGGGTTCAACTGGTAAGGTCAAGGCTACTGGTGTGAAAGTGGTAGAGAGTGAATGCAAGTTTAATGAAGAAGTAGTGGAACTTAGTCAAGTAAGAAGGAATGGTAGAGAATCGATAGTGACAGATAGTTGTGGACAAGATAGAGGTAAACTAGGAGAGAAGAGGCAGTTTTATGAGGAAAGCAGGAACTGGTAAGCAACACCAGTGAGAAGAAGATAGTAGAGAGTGATAGAGGAGATCCAACAAGATAGTGGCTGAGTTGCTAAAGATTTAGTTAGTGTAAGAAGATAACTAGTAAGGTGGAGGAGGTACCTTACTGGGAAGGAGGATTGTATTTAGAGGTTACAAGATTTGCTTGTAACTATATTAGTACCTTTGTATTTGAATATAATGTATTGTATTAACTGAGTTGCAGCTTGGTGCAGGGGTTGTAGCTCCTTTGGGTTGGTGCCCATAAACTAGTAGGGGTTGTAGCCCATAAATCAATTAGGGGTTGATTCTCCTTGGTTTGGTGGCCTAAATCAGGGGTTGGTTCTCCTTGGGTTGGTGCCCTAAACATTGTAATTGAGATTCATTGTGAGGGTGGATTGGAGTAGTAGACTCCAACATCATTGCTCACCAAGGTTTTTCCCAACTTGGATTTTTGTCATACATGCTAGTGTTATGTGATGTCCCTTTGTGTCTGATTGCATTTGTGATTAGTCTCCCCACTAACCAGAAACTATGCATTGTGTTAGATCCCATAATCGGTATAAACACATAAGTTAGTTAAAGGGAAAAAGTTGACAAACCACTAATTCACCCCCCTCTCATTTGTGTATTGTGTCTAACATTACTAGGCACAGACATCAACATATATGCAAACACTGATTGAGATCTACACTGATACCAATTCACAATTTTTATCAAAAATTTAAGAAAAAATTAGGTGGAGGTGTTGTATCTTAGGTGAAGGCATTAATTCAAAGCTCAAGACTTTGATCTGGGCCTATGAGATGCCAAGACAGAGGTGTAGACATCATTCTATAGGAAAAGACATCTATTCTAAGTTTCATACATAAAACTTTTAGGTGCAAAAATAAAATTCAAACAAAGATGTTATTTTGAGAATGTGGATGCATCGATTTAGCGATGGATACATTGATGCAAAATCAAAGACACCAATCCGCAACCTGCAAATAATGTATACAAAAACACACAAAAGACATGAAATCTAAGAGACTTGAAGTCCCATCGAGTGTGCCAGAATGAAGAGGGGAAAATATAAATCCCAATGGTTAGTGCATAAATCAAATAAAACACAAATAATTTATTCAAATACACAAATCAACCATTATACGTTAATTCTTCACTTCTTATTTCAATTGAGCTTGATGAAGCAGAGACATCCTTATTGCTCCACTTGATTTGCTCCTTGGATGAAGGACTGTGAATTGCTCTCTACTACACAACAAGATGGGATTCGATTCAATGGATGATTGTGGTGATATGAATTGGCTATGGTAATATTTTTGCATTACGAGGGTGCGATGGAGGATTTCCATCCTCCAATGGACAAGAAGACAATATTCAAAAGGTGGATGAATTATGAAGGGATGAGACTCCAAATTATAGATTGTAAGAGGCCAAAATGGAAGGCCAAGATTGATTTTTAATGAAGGTCTAAGATTGAATGAAAGTGGAGGAAGAGGATTGAGAGGACAAGGTGTGGGATTCAATACACATGCCATAAACACATTTCTTGTCTCCACACCCCACAAGTACATGGGGAAGAGTTCCTTTAGTACATTGGGAAGAGAAAAGGAATATTAAATTCCTTGGGGGAAGGGAGGAAGAATTAAAAATTCCAAAATAGAAGATGTGTGGGAAGAATAAAAGGATAAAGGACTTAAAAATTCCTTGGGAAGAGAGGGCATGGGGATGTGCAAAGGATTTGAAATCATTTGACATGACTAAAGTTGATGCATTTAAGGTTTGGAATGTGGAGGGAGAAAATCCATTTATGGCAAACGGTTGACTTATTCCTAATCTTGGTGATGTGCAAGTGATTAAGAGGAGTGATTAGGTGGATTCATAAAAATGAGAGTGTAAGAGGGAAAGGTAGAATAATGTGAAATGAGGAGAGAGAATGAGTGGAGGAATATAAAATTAAGGGATAATGATAAGCACAATTATAGATGAATTAATTAGGCTAGATGAGTTTTAGAAAAAGTGATTTGTAGGAATCACATAGTTAGTTTAATTAATTAGAATTAATTAACTAAGTGGGAATTAGAAGAAATAATGATTTAGATGACTTTAGAAGAATGGGAAATAATTAAAATCTATTGATAAATTAATTATTGGACTATAGTGATAATTTTTTCTTCTTCTTTTCCTCTTTGTAGTCATGGATGTGTCTTGGTTTACCACAATTATGGTAGATAACTTTGGACTTTCCAGGAGATTTTGATCTCCCTTTGAACTTGGATTTATTATGCTTCTCATTTTTCTTTCCTTTTTTCTTAGATCTTCCATGAACAATTAGAGCTTCCTTTGAACTTATAGATACCTTCCTTTGCATCTCTTCACCAAGTAGGGCACCCACCACACCTTTAGACTTCAAAACAAAAGAAGTAATATTTAGTTTAAATAATTTTAGTTGTCTACAAGATGTAACATATATTTTTGGTCTGGTAATGACATGTAAAGTATTCTTTTGGTCTAGAATTGCTTGTTTGGGTTTCAGTTTTTGTCTGGATCAAGTTCTAGACATTTCATATTTTGGTCTAGTTGTTTATTTTGGGTCAAAGATGTGCGTACATGTTACAACCTTTCTTTTGGCCAATTTGGTGAAGATGGTTTTTTTTGTATGGGATTGGTATAATATGGATACACAAGATAGACAAAAAATGATATGTGTGTATCTCAAATATAGTGGTGAATGTGTGTGCAACTTAATGTAAGGATGGTGATGTTAGTGATGATTAAGAAGGGATTTTAGTTCAGAGGTTCAATGGTCAATATAAGAGAAATGATCGAGAGACTTGAAGGTTTAGATATTTCATTAAGATCAGAATTTCTGCTATAATAGAGACTATGATTAACATGTAGAGATGCACTTATTCATACAATTATTTTTCAATGAGTTGTAAAATTGCATCTTGCCTTGTTGTAGTTAGCATTAGTGAGCAAGTCATTTTTATTATATCTTGCACCAAAACTAGTTAGCCTTGGTCTACAAGTTTGGAGTAATGAGCTCCGTTTTGTAAAAAAAAATTAGATAGCAAATTGTTTTTGTGAGTTGGCTCTCACTATGGTTTTTCCTAGTTTGGGTTTTCTAGGTGGGTGCAAGAAGTTGGGTCCCAATTCCATGGAAGTCTACAAGCAAAAAACTTTGCCGCTAGAAATGAGTGCCCGTTTAACTTCACAGCCCCAACCCATAAAAATAAATTGGGTGCACATTTTGAAAAATGGGTGCCCATTTAGGATCGGACCGTCCTAGAGAAATGGGTGCATGATTTATAGAAACAAGCACACGCTTCTAAAATTGGGTACTTGTTTCTAAAAATGGGCACCTGTTTCTAAAAACATGTACCCATTTCTAAAAATAGGCACACGTTTCTTAAAGTGCTATAAATTTCAAAACGGGTGCCCGTATTTTGAATTTTAAATAACAGGTGCCCGTTTCATAAAAGATGGAGCGGGAAACACACCTATGCCTCGGTTTTGGCTTTGGGTTACACTTGGTGGGACCAAACCTATGCTTGGACCTCCAAAAAAATGGCTAAGGCACTCGAATACCAGATTTCTGCCTTGCCGTAATTTTTGAAGGCCTTCCTGATCGTATTTTTTGATGAAACAAAAACCCATTAGAGTTCTCACTTTCCTAATTTCAAAAATGAAAATTTCATAATGATATGATTAGTTTTACTATTTTTACATTATTTATTAATCAAAAGTGGTACCTAAATGTAAAATAGTGAGATATAGTAAAACTTTAATAACTTTTTTGTTTTTAGGTTTTGTTTGAAAATAAATTATATGACATCAATCTACATACAATTCTTTTGAAGATTAAAAAAAAAAAATTAAAAAATTTGAAATTTTCATCAAATTATGGTGGTCGTACACCAGATGTTTTGAAAATGTACTTTATAGTCAATTAAAAAAATATATTCAATAGAAAAATAAGAAAAAATATTCTCATCAATATTTGTTGTATTAGGTATCTTTTCGCAGAAGGATTCACATAGATTCTTTTATTTACGTCAAAATATGGTGGTCATACACATGTGTGGTATGGTCCTAAAACATGCATTTTGAAAAAGTGGTTTTTAAATATGCCTACTAAAAATAAATTTCTACCATGTGGGTATTGAAATAAATTACATATTTGAAAATTAGACTCCGAGAACTACATTTTCTATTCCGAAAGTTTTTTCAGATTCAAACTCTAAGTACCTCAAATTTTAAAATCAATCGACAAAAAAATTGAAAAATAGGGAAAACACTTCCACTTTTTGCCCAAAAGTGGTACTCAACTTCTTGCACCCACCCTTCCATGTATTAAATATTAGTGTTCATGTGTGATTATTGTGAATGATTTAATGATATCACTATTTAATTATCTTTGGAGTGAATGCTTGAAATAAACTTGTTAGATGTAAGATTAAAGTCTAAAATTTTAGTTAATGCTAATTTACCCCCCTCTCAACATATGGTGTATGTTCAACAATTGGTACTAGAGCAAGGTTCCTCTTGAGTAACCTTAAATTCTTGAGGTAGATCCAAAGTCTTGAACACTATGTTTTAAGAAGAGTTGAATGATATGGATTCTCTAGAGCAATGCGATTGGGACGATGTTGAAGGAGTTGTTGATCTAAAAGGAGAACTAAGATCTAAATTGATTGATTTGGATGAGTACAAAAAAAATACAAGAAGGAAGTTGAGAAAATTTTTTACTGAAGGGATTTATTAGACAAAGGAAATAAGGTTATTTATGAGTGTGAAAAAAATATTGATGAGAAGACTAGAGAATGTTCGACATTAGAAGAAGTGATGAATCTTAAAAGGCAACTTCAAGATGTTAAAGATCAGATTAGTAATGGCTTAAACCTAAAAGGTGGAAAGGAGTATGGGAATCTTGTTGAAATTGTGTTGTCATTGATATCAATCAGTATTGTAGGTAGGCTACCGGTAGAGTTATGTCATCTGGTATGAAGGAGAGGGTACTGGTCTGGTGAAAGACAGTTAAGGTATTGAGAAGATTAACATGAAGACTTGTCAAACCGCTATGGTGGAAGACAAGTAGTTATTGAGACTATCAGTGACATAACCGGTATGTGGTGAGATGCATGTATGTTAGCATTTTAAGTGATAACCGGTTGAGTTTAAAATAGTTTGGAGTTTGGTTGCTTGTTAATGATGAAGAGGCAGAATGTTAAAGTAATCACAAATCACTGGAGGTGAAGATGTGCTACCTATGTAGTGTGAACTATCGGTTAGCAAGAGGAGAAGGTCTCATCGGTAAAGGCATGTATAGGTATGAGTTTTGTAAATGGTCGAGTATGAACCAACTGCATGTCAGTGAGCTAAGTGATTGATTGTTGTGATTTCATGTGGAGCTGAGGTGGCAAACATGCAGAGGTCGGTGAAGCCTCCATCATCATGGTTGTTGAAATAGCTAGTCGACATTAATGAAACAACAAAAAATCATGGGATTGTAACTGACTGATGCGACTCAAGGAAGAAAGAATAACAAAGGAAGATCAAGGAGTAGTTGGCATCTGGATCAAAGAAAAGAAAATCAGATTGCAAGAACACCTCAAAAAGGAAACAACTGAGTATTTTATGAGTTGATAGATTTTGAGGTAGAAAATCATGTACGAGATTGCTATCTCTAGCAAGTATGCAATGGATAATTGAAAACATGTACAGATGCATTCTTGGAGTACAAGTGATTGATGCAAGACAAAATGGATTGGATCTTATGTAGACTATGTCAGGTAAAGGAAAACCTAACCGCTCCAAGTTTGAATCTTTTTTCTTGCGGGAAAGCTCAAGTTTAAATATCATAAATTGAGACTGTTGATGATGTTGCTGCAGAGTGAAGACAAGTGCAAATTTGTTGTCTGAAATCTTAAGAGATAAACACTTCAAGTTGATGGTATGATGAAAGAATAAGTATCCGATCAACTACTGAGAGGGTGAATCAGTAGATAGAAAAAGTGATACAAACTTCACCAATCAATCTCTCAAAGTAAACTTAGAACTAACAAAGAAATAATCTCAGTCAAGATAAAAACTCATAAGATAAACTAGTTGTCTATTACAACAATTTAACAGTAAACAACTTCTTCATTTTTCAATGCTTTCGGTTATCACGACTTATCAAAAACATCTAAGTAGTAAAGTAAATCAATCATGAAAACATAACCACAAAAATATTCACCACTTGACACAAATATTTTTGATGTGGAAACACAAATAGGTAAAAACCATAGTGAGATGAGATTCACAAGATAATATCTGAACTCTTCTAAAGTTTTCTCTATTAGGATCCTAAACTGTTAAACCTTTACAAAAAGTCTTGTTAAGAACTGATCATGTTAGGAATCACCTAGTTAAGGGATTGACTACAAATGCCTTGTTAGAAGCAATACCCTTTAAGGAGTAACCTCGGTAGAGGATTTGAAATCCAAACTAATGGACCACCTTGTTAGACGATTTGAATAGCGCCAATCTTGTTAGAGCTTACCCAGTTAGGGGATTTCAATTCTACTGTAATTGTTAGAAAACAATAGGAGTTTGTTCATATGTCTGAATATCACTACACTTTCTTGATTAGATCTATTTTGTGCTTCTATATGCCTTTACTCAAACTACAGATACATCATCCTGTTAGGGAACCACACACTCAATTGGATCGTGTGTATCTCTTTGCCAACTCTATAAAACTAAACAAATTTATCAACCTTAAATACAAATCAATTAGGTTGGTAACACAACAAAAACCCTAATTCTCATTGATATTACAAATAAATTCAGTTCAAGTATGACCATTGGATTACATAGAAATCTCTGTACATCAAACAAGAAAACCTTGATTTCTCCTTGATCACTATTTCATTGATCTCAGTAACTCATCACATGCTTTGCATTAGTTGCAATACATTTTCTCATTCCCTAGACAAAAATCATTACAACAACTCACCAAAATATCTTGGAATTGTCTTCATACAATAATCATGTGTTTCATCATCATTACTGCTCATCATCAGATCATAAACCAATATATAACCAATAAACTTGATCGGCTAGGGTTTATCAAAAACAACATGTAGGGTTTACCGGTTACAACAATAGATAAGGTTTATATCGTTACACTTGTTACTGGTTCTCACAAATTCTTCCTACTAGTTATAGTAACAATATTACAACAATATCAACAATATCAACAATATCATTACTGGTTCAATTGACATAAATTACAACATATCATTAATTCAATCTTCATGCAAATTCCAACAATCTCCCCCTTTGGCATTGATGGAAATACAAATATCAATACCATTTATTGTTACATGATTATGAATAGGAATCCTGGTCTACATTACCAAGTATTCACATGCTCTCTCTGTCTTCAACTTGACATTGGTTCTCCTTCCATTATCACATAATTATTATCCCCCATTCATAGCAATGCCAAATTGAAAGTAAAATATGTAATGTCAAATTTCACTATGCATCATCAACAATCTGCAACTTGATGCTCCCCCTGTGGAATAAATCCACTTCTACACCAATCCTTGAAAAATTCTACAAGTAGTTATGGGACTGATGTAATCTACATCATACTTAACTGACTTCATGAAGAGGGACAACCCCTAACTCACTTCCAAGATACTCAAAATTAGTCCTAGGCAGAGGTTTAGTAAAAATATCTGCAAGCTACTCCTTGGTAGAAACATGCTCTAAGATCACATCTTTACTCTAAACTTTTTCCCTCAATAAATGATACTTCAATTCAATATGCTTGGTTTGTCCATGCAAAACAGGGATCTTGGAAATATTTATGACACTTGTATTATCACATAAAATCTTTATAGGTTCTGAAATCTTCATCTTAAAACCTTCCAAAATGTTCCTTATTGAAATAGCCTATGTGCAATTAATGTAAGCTGCAACATACCCAACTTCAGCAGTAGATTGTGAAGTATAACTCTACTTCTTACTACTCCATGAAACAATCCTTCCTCCAAGAAAAAATGCTCCACCGGTTCTGCTCAATCTGCATCTATGTACACCTTCAAGTCAAAATTTCCTACATACAGATACCATAACCCATAATCAACAGTACCTTTCAAGTATCTAAAAATTCTCTTCATTACTATCATATGTGTTTCCTTAGGATTCTTGTAGAATCTAGCAACTATGTCAACTTCATGAGCTATGTCCGGTCTTCTATGAACAACATAGTGCAATTTTCCAATCATTGACCTATATTCTTTCTTATCAACAGATTTGGACTCACCTTCCTTAGACAACTTACAACCTATAACCATAGGTGTGCGAACTGGTTTGCAGTCACTCATGCCAAATGTCTTTGAGACCTCTTTCACATACTTAGACTGTGTGATGAAAATACCATTGTTCATTTTCTATATTTGCAAGCCTATGAATTTTTTTATTTCCTCTACTAAAGACATTTCAAACTCATTTTTCATTTCATCTACAAAATTGTTGCTCATATCATCATTACCTCCAAATATGATATCATCAACAAATACTTCACTGACTAGTATTTGATCTAATTCAGATTTGAGATATATATTACTATAATCACTGGTTCTCAAAAATCCTGTCTTCATCAGATGTGTATGAATCCTTTCATACCATTCTCTCGGTGCATTCTTTAATCCATATAAATCTTTATGTAATTTGCATACCATATCTTTCTTATCAATTAGTGCATAACCATCTGGCTGCTCAATGTATACTTCTTCTTCAAGTATCCCATTAAAAAATGTTGAATTAGCATCCATCTAGTATACCTTGAACTTCTTGTATGCAGAAAATAAAAGTAAAGTTCTGACACCTTCCAGTTTTGCAATTGGTACAAAATTTTCACCATATTCTTCTCCTTCCTCTTGTGCATAACCTTTGCAAACCACAACACCATCTTCATTCAACTTGTTCCTAAAAACCCACTTAGTCCCTATCACATTTTTATTTAATGGTCAGAGTACTAGGTCCATGTGTTGTTCTTCTAAATTTGATCTAATTCCTCCTCCATAGCTTTAACCCAATGATTATCACCAAATGCCTCCTTAGTAGTTCTTGGTTCAATAGTCGAGATCATGCAAGAATTCTCTCCGATTCTTCTTTTGGTTAGTACTCTAGCATCCTTATCCCCAATAATATGTTCAGGATTGTGATTCAATCTCACATATCCTTGGAATAATATGATCATTATCTTCAGGTTCAACTTCTTCATTATCATCATCTTCTTCTGAATTTATCTGCTCTGGTTGGACTGGTACAATAGTATTCACTTTACTAGTTTTAGATTTAACAGTTTTTTATTCCAAAATAAAAATGCAAGGATCTTCATCCTTTTTCTCTGAACTGGTTCCTTCTAAGACTTTAGGAAATTCATCCACTCGAACATCAACACTCTCAATAATTCTTTGTGTCTGGTTGTTAACACACTTGTAGGCCTTACTCTCTCTTTACTAGAATCCAGTTCATAGTATATATAGTTGTACTGACAACTTCTCTCTAGAAAGTTTTCACTAAATCTCCTTGTCTCAACATCGTCCTAGTAGCTTCAACAACTGACCGGTTGTTTATCTCTATAATACCATTCTATTGTGGTGTCCTTGGTATAGAAAGTTTCCGATTGATACCATTTTCTTCACAATACCTAGTGAACTTCTTAGAAGTAAATTCATCGCCCTAATCTTTCCTTAGACACTTTATCTTCTTATCACTTTCCTTCTTAGATAAGGCCTTGAATGCCTTGAACTTACCAAAAGGTTCATTCTTATCCTTCAAGAATGTGATCCACGTAATCCTTGAGCAATCATTAGTGAAGATCATAAAATATCTCTCACTTTGAATACTTTTTGTTCTGATTGGTCCACAAAGATCTGTATGAACCAAATCTAACAAATGTTTCACTGAAAAAGATTTTCTCTTCAAAGTTGAGGATGTCATCTTTCCCAACTAACATTCTTTGCACAAACCATTAACCAGTTTGTCTAACTGAGGTAAACCTCTTATTGTATTTTACTTACTCACTTTAACAATGTTATCAAAGTTTATATGACAAAATCTCCTATGCCAAAGCCAACTATCATCTATCTTTCCAATTAAATAGTTGAGATGAATTTAGGATTAAGATGAAATAAGTTACCTTTAGTTTTCTTCCCGGTTGCAATTAGTTCACCTTTGTTGTCATAGATTTTGCACATACCATCTTTAAATTCCAATGGGTATCCCCTATCATTGAGTTGTGCCACACTCAAAAGATTATGATTTAGACCTTCAACCCAATAGACATCATCTGCACTACTCTTTCCATTAAGAGAAAGATATTACCAAATTGCACAACTCCACCATCAAATTCCTTCAGAGAAAGAAATTTTCTCCGATCACTGGTCATTTGATGTGAACAACCACTATCAGTGATCCAATCATCAGAGTTATCCATCCTAGATACTAATGCCTTCTGGTCTGAAATCTCTTCTTTAATGGCTACAAACACAATGTCTTCATTAGCATCACCATCAGATTCATCATCAGTGATACCACCATCAATAACAATAAGACAATTTCTTTTGTGATTTACCTTTGTACTTCTTGAATTTCTCTTGTTTGTGATCGTTATCACTAATAGGACAATTAGCAGCAATGTGTCCAATCTTTTTGCATGCAAAACATTTCAAAGCTAATTTGCCTCTATATTTACCTATACCTCTAGGTAGTCACTTGGCCAACAATGCTTCAAGCTCAACTAAACTGTCTTCATCATCAACTTCTCTGTTGGATCTAGATTCCTAACTATGATTGGCATCTCTACTTTTCCTCACAGATGGGTTAGAAATAAAAGCTCTAAATGTAGACTCATATATCTGTACACTACCATCATAACCATTTAATTCAAAAGTAGTAATCTTGCTAATGATGGAGTCAAGAGTTACCTTAGTTTTGTCAATGGACTTCAGCTCCTGAATAGCTACAACTCGAATAGCATAGAGCAGTAGCAGGGTTCTTAGTACCTTACTGATCATAGTGAAATCTTCTACTTTACCTCCCGCACTCTTAATTTCACTGACTATCTCTTTAATCCTTTGACCATACTGCTAGATATTCTAACCTTCAGCCATCTGCAAGTCATCAAATTTTCCTCTTAGACTCTCCTCTTTAACAGTCTTAACATGTTCATCACCGCTACAAATCCCTTCATTTTTTCCATACCTCATATGCATTTTCAAGACCATGAACATCTACATATTTTGCATTAGACAAAGAACTGATAATAGCCTCCAATGCTTGATGATTTTCTTGTTTCTCTTTCTTCTAATCATCAGTAAACATCCCAGTAGGTGCAATATACTTAGTATCGACATGTTCCCAATACTGGCTTCCCAAACTCTTGATATAAATTTTCATTTTGTCACTCCATATCCTATATTTCTCTCTATTAAACTTCTAACCATCCTTCTTCATCATGATCTACAAGATCTTTACCTCAAGCTATTAGGCTTAGACCTTAGAGGACCTATAATAATTTGATACCAATTGATGGTATGATGAAAGAATAAGTATTTAGTGAACTACTAAGAATGGGGGGTGAATCAGTAGATCAAAAAACTAATACAAACTTTACCAATCAATCTCTCAAAGTAAACTTAGAACTAACAGTGAAATAATCTATGTCAAGATAAAAACTCATAAGATAAACCAGTTGTCTATTACAACAATTTAACAACAAACAACTTCTTCATTTCTTAATGTTTCCACATCATGACTTATCAAAAATAGTTAAGTAGTTAAGTAAATCAATCATGAAAACATAACCACAAAAACATTCACCACTTGATGCAAATATTTTTGACATGGAAACCCAAATAGGTAGAAACCACGGTGAGATGAGACTCACAAGATAATATCTAAACTCTTCTGAAGTTTGCCCTGTTAGGAGCCTAGCTTGTTAAAGCTTTACAAAAATTCTTGTTAATAACTGATCCTATTAGGAATCACCCGGTTAAGGGATTGACTATAAATGCCTTGTTAGAAGCAATACCCTATAAGGAGTAAGCTCGGTAGAGGATTTGAAAATCCAAACTAATGGACCACCTTGTTAGAGGATTTGAATAGCACCAAGCTTGTTAGAGCTTAACCTGTTAGGGGATTTCAATTCCATTGTAATTGTTAGAAAACAATAGGAGTTTGTTGATTTGTCTGAATAGCACTACACTTGCTTGATCAGATCCATTTTATGTTGCTATCTACCATTACTCAAACTGTAGATACATCATTCGGTTAGACAACCACACACTCAATTGAACTATTTCTATCTCTTTACCAACTCTATAAAACTAAACAACTTCATCGACCTTAAATACAAATCAATCAGGTCAATAACACAACAAAAAACCTAATTCTCATCAATATTACAAATAAATTTGGTTCAAGTATGACCATTGGATTACATAGAAATATTTGCACATCAATCAAGAAAACCTTTATTGCTCCTTGATCACTGCTTCATCGATCTCAGTAACGCATCACATGGTTTGCATTAGATGCAATACATTTTATCATTCCCTAGACAAAAATTGTTACAACAACTCACCAAAATCTCTTGGAATTGTCTTCATATAATAATCATGTGTGTCATCATCATTACAGCTCATCATCAGATCATAAACCAATATATAACCAATAAACTTGATAGGTTAGGGCTTATAAAAAATAACAGGTAGGGTTTATCAGTTACAACAATAGATAAGGTGTATACCGTTACACCGATTACCGGTTCTCCTCACAAATTATACCTACTAGTTACAGTAACAATATTACAACAATATCAACAATATCATTACTAGTTCAATTGACATCAATGACAAGATATCATTAATTCAATCTTCATGCAAATTCCAGCACAAGTGTTTACAAGTGAAGATCTGATTGATAAGGAGAAGCATTATAAACTGCTCTAGGGAACAAACTGGTAGAGTGTGTGTAGATCATAGAGGTGACAAACCGGAAGAGGTTGTTCCTGATTAAGAGTGATCAAGTGTGAGTTGAAGGTGAAAAAACATTGTGAGAGGGGTTTTAGAAACGTTATCAACAAAGTCAAGTTGTAGAGTGGGTGGAGAGGAGATATAGATTTGTAAGGGAGAAACTGACAAAGGAGAATATTGTAATGTTGCAAAACTTCATTTGCAATAGTGATTTCATTTGTATATTTGAGATGCATATTGTTTTCACTAAGTTGTAACTTAGTGAAGGGGTTGTAGCTCCTTTAGGTTGTAACCTATAAATTGTGCAGGGGTTGGTGCCCTAAATATTGTAATAAGATTTTCATTGTAAGGTTGGATTGGAGTAGAAGATCTCCAATAGCTATTCTCACTGAGGTTTTTCCTACATTGGGTTTTCCTCGTATATATCTGGTGTTGTGAGATGTATTCTTGTTCATATGTGATGCTAATGTTTTAGCTAGTCATTTCACACACTCTACTTGCATTGTTTAAGTTACCAGTTAGCATTACACTCTACTTGCATTGTTTCAGTTACTAGTTAGCATTCATCTTGTCCTCTACTTTACCAACATCTCTTTCTTAGAGAAAAAGAGTTTAAATCACTCACTCACCCCCTCTTAGTGATCCATTGTGTCCAATAATTGGTATCAGAGCATAAGTAACCTATTTTGTCAAAAGCATTCTATAGCTTGGGTAGATCCTGTCAAGTGTTCACAATGACAAGAAGTGAATTTGCCTCCTCAAAAGCTCCTATGTTTGATGGTATCAACTATGCCTTTTGGAGTAGAAGAATGGGAACTGATATGTCCTCTCTAGGTTGTGATGTATGGATGTCAGTTGTGAATGGGTATAGAGTCCCCAATAATCCTCCTAATGATCCAGATGCTAAGAGGGACTATGAGAACAATGCTAAAGCTAAGAACATCATTCTTAGTGGGTTGTTTGATAATGAGTTTTTAAAAGTCATGCATTGCTCTTCTACCAAGGAAACTTGGGAAAAATTGCAGAAGATATTTGAAGGTGATGCTAAGGTCAAGGAAGCCAAGTTGCAGACATTGAGGGCACATCTTGAAGGCTTGAAGATGAGGGATGAAGAGAAGATTGTTGACTATCTCCAAAGGGTTGATGAAACAACAAACACCATTAGAGGGCTTGGAGAAGAAATAAAAGATGAGGTGGAAGTGAAGAAAGTAATTAAATCTCTTACATCTAAGTATGATACAAAGGTTTCGGCAATAGAAGAAGGAAAATATCTGAAGGTCTTTACAATGGATGAGTTGTATGGCTCGTCGATTGCTTATGAGATGAAGACTGTTGGTACTAATGCTGTGAAGAAAGAAGACGCATTCAAGACTTCAAGAAAAGGAAAAGAATAATTTTCTCATGATGCAACTGTTGAAGACTCTGATGATATCATGGGAAACTTTGTCTAGAAGACTCAAGTTAGGTTTAGGTAAATATAAAGGCAAGCTGCCTTTGAAGTGTTTCAACTATGGAAAGATTGGACATTTTTCTATTAAATGTCCTTATGGTGATAAGAATGAAGATGATCAATCAAGTGGTAGTAGATCATATAGTAAGGATAGGAAGAAAAATGTCTACCAGCATGGTAGAAAAGGCTACCAGAAGTAGAGAAGTCTTTACACACATGAATATGATACCACAGATGAGGAAAGTGCCTCAAAATGACTGTTGTAGTGGAGATGAAGTCAGAGAAAATCTTTTTTATGGCTCAAGAGGTACTAGTACCTAAAGAAGCAGAGGAGAAGTAGACCTTGAAGAAGAACTCATTAGTGCCTTAGATGAGCTAAAGAAAACAAGAAGAGATCTAAAGAAGGTAACAAGGGTTGCAGCTAAAGAACAAGAATCGTTGGAGAAATCTCTTGAAGAGTCCAAGAAAACTATTGCAGATCTAAAACTCCAGTTGGAAGAGGCCAAGAGGATGTGTGAAGTTACCAGTACCAGTCTGAGTGAAAAGGAAAAGGAACATCAGAATCTGGAAGCCGAAATAGTGAAACTCTGGAAGGACTTAGAGAAAAGTTAGGAAGAAATAAAAGTGAGAAGCAAATATGAAGGCAACACTGAAGCCTTGGACAAGATGCTGAGAAAACATAAGCAATCTAAAGATACTGGTGGCCAAGGTTTTCAAGAAGGTCAGAGTTCAAGTAGAAAAGATACATCTGATAAAGAGATACAATTCACTTCTTCAAATGAAGGTGAAGAGAAGAAGGCATTTATGGTAAGCAAGGATACCGACAAGAAGACATATGCAGATGCTGCTAGAAACTGCCACACAAACTGGTATGCTCAATCAATGAATCGAAGACAATACTCAATGTACCAACATGCAGATTCAATGAGAAATGCAAGTATTGATCATGAAGGATTCACAAGGGTTAGAAACATGAAAGGAAGACCCCTAGTGAGGCAGTCGTTTGCAGGTTCAAGACAACATAACTGATATGTTCCAAATTTTCATGGTTATTGTCACAAGTGCAATAAGTTTGGTCATAGAATGGCAGATTGTAGGAAAATGAATGTCAACCCTAGTTTTGAGAGTAGAAAATCATTTTCTACATTACAAAGTACAAATGTTATATGTTATAATTGCAATGATTTTGGTCACAAAAGTTATGAATGTAGGAGCAATATGAAAATGTCCTATAAGGATGTATTGAGTACATCTTATAGTGCTAATGTGAAATGATATAAGTGTCATAATTTTGATCACATAGAAAGGTACTATCAACTGAGAACTAATAAGCAAAAGACAATTGTATCAGATGAGAAGTTGGAAACAAAACTGGGACACAAAGCAACAGAAGAGGAAAAGAAAGAAGAGAAACTGGTTTGGGTAGAGAAGGAGAAAAACAAGACATAGTCCAGCCTGATTGTGCAGACTGCTCTACATGTGGAAAGGAGGAATTTATGGGTAGTTTGGTGCAGAGAACCTTCCACTACACCTCTATTTCAAGCACATGGTGGTGTCTGCATGTTCATTTGTGATGTAATAATGGGTTGTATCAATTATCACCCTTGATGTAATTGAGTGCATATTTGTATGGTCAATAATCTTTTAGGTGAGCATATAAACCTAGAGGTCCAATAGGCCATGAAGGCTTGGAATTTTGATTTTCAATGTTGGTGTGTCTAGGATGTTTTCTTCAGTGTTTGAAGTCTAAAAATGATAAATAATGACCTTGGATGTGTTTCCATAAGGTCTAAGTGGTTAATAACCAATGTTGTCCTTAGTTACAAATATTGCATTTGTTGTCAAGCAACTTTTCAAAGTTGTCGGTAGGATGCCAACTAATTCTCCAATGGTCCTAACTATTCACAAGTTGGTTATGGATGTTGGAAAAGGTCTATATATTCTTGGACAACCATGGGAAAGAGAGAGTAGAAAGTTTTGTAATGTTTGGTGGAGAAAGTGAATAGAACAAGTCTGATTTTGCCATAACAGCGACATTTTTCCATACTGTCTATACAAGGTGTCAGACCTACTGATGAATTTTTTATTTTATTAGAAAGAGCCTTGAAATTCCCTTCCAATTCATTTGGTATGATCTCTTCAAGTGAAGTTTAGTGGAAGTTATAAGTGTTTTACCCTCAGCAGGTCAAACCCTCCATTTTCAAGGGTTATAATGCAAATGCGACCCTAACTTGCAATCTACTCATTTAGATCCTATGGCCATTGGTAGAATGCAAGTTAGGGGCATTTATTTTTAGATTCCATAGGGGTGAGGTCAAAGGAGTTGGTTGGTAACCTTACCACCAATCCCTAGCCTAAATCGATTGAGAGTTTATATTAGATTAGAGGAGTTTCATTGAACATACAATGAACAATGATGAGATGATCAATTGAATTGATGGAATTTTAGTATTTAGACATAGAAGAAACCTCTTGAAGAGTTGGAACCTTCTTGTGATCACATTCTTGTATACCTCCTTTGTAAAATTGGTCTAACTTGATCAATTAGGCCTATGACCCAAGTAGGCGTTGAAGAGTTCAGGAATAGGGGGGAATTCCAATCTTTTGGAATCTGATAGTAATCCCAAAATGGTGTCTAAAACCTAAATTTTTTTAGGGTGTTGTTTGGTATAATTTGGAGAAAAATCCAAGAATGTAATGAAATAGGGCTACTAATCGATAGGCCTACTTTAAGCCTCAAAAGCCAATATTTGCCGTGTTCTCCAAAATAGCATTGTGGGAGATCTTGATAGGCCTTAGGAAGTGTGTAGAAGTTTTGTGCAATCCCTTGTTAGGGGTAAAAGTCTGATTTCACATTTGAGGTGTGATTATAGCCTTGAGAGAGACTCAAGGTAAAGAAGACTAGGGTGTGTAGGTGGGTTTATCACCTTAGTACTATCAATCTATACATTAGGTGGTATAAGAGCTCAGAAGAGCCATGGGGAAGAATAAAGCAATGGAAGATGCAATAGAGAATAGTGAGGAGATTCCCACTAGACCCATGACAAACATGGAGTTGGCCAAGATAGTGAGGGAGTAGGTAGCCAATAATTGAAAGATGGAGGAGATTGAAAGGTTAAAGAAAGACAAAGTAGGAAAGGGAGTTGCATCAGCATCTGAGGGAGAAGGAGAAGAGGAAGAAGAGAGGCTGTTGATGCCGATAGATCAAAGGCAATTTGTTGAAGCCCTCAATAGGATAGGAAGAAGGGACAATAGAGAGGAACTACCTACATTCTCTAGAAAGATGAATCCAGAAGAGTGTATGGCTTGGATAGAAGCAATGATCAATTATTTTGAATGTGAAGAGGTACCTGAAAAACCAAAGGGTGAAGGTGGCTAAATCCAAAATGAAAGGTCTAGCTCTTAGTTGGTGGAACTTTCTACAAACTGAAAGAGATGAAGAAGGAAAGAGACCTATAACATCATGGAAGATGGAGATAGAGATCAAAAGGCAGTTTGTACCTAAGGACTATGAGATAATCTTACACAAGAGATTACAAAATCTAAGGTAAAGAGATTTGGAGGTTAGTACTTGCACTAAGGAGTTCCATAGGATGACCCTCAAAGAAAAGATGCTAGACAGTGAGACACAAAACCTAGCAAGGTACATGAATGGTCTTAAATTCATTATTCAAGATGATTTGAGTTTTTTCAACCCTAAATCAGTATACAAGTGTTTTTAGATAGCACTTAGGATTGAGAAGAAGCAAAAAAGGAGAGGAGAACACAATAATAGAAGAAAGGGTACAAGTTTCAAATGAAAAGGTAGATTCAATGGAAGAGGATCATCTCTTGAATCCCAAGGAGAGTCCAACCATTAGGAACAAGAGGGAGAATCGGGGAAAAGAGGTAGCTTTATAGGAAAGGGGGGAAATGGTAGAGGAAGATTCAGTGGAAGAGGACCTAATATCTTCACCAGTAGGTGTTTTTCATGCAACCAAGTTGGACATAAGTCATATAGATGTCCTAAGAAGCTAAGAAATGGTAGCCAAGGAGGTATAGGAGAGCACATCTAATAGAAGAAGAATATAGTCAAAGCATGACCTCCTACAACACATCAACTTCAAAGTCTATAGATCCTTGAGCAAGGAGAACTCTTGATGATCAATAGGACCCTCTTGAAAGTTCCAACCTTCAAAGAACCACCTCAAAGGAAATATCTTTTCAGAACCTCCTATAAGGTACAAAGCAAGGTATGCAAAGTCATTGTGGACTCAGGGTCCACATATAACATATCTTCTGTTGAAATTGTTACTAAGCTTAAATTGTGAAGAATACCCCATCCCCACCCATATAAAGTGTCTTTGTTGAACAAAGGTCAACAAGCCTTGATTAGTGAGCAAGTTTGGATAGAATTTTCAATAGGTGAATACACAGATATGGTGTTGTGTGATGTAGTATAAATGGATTCTTGTCATCTACTACTAGGCAAGCATTGGCAATATGATGTAGATGCTAGGCATGAGGGAAGGTAGAATGTTTACATCATCACCAAGAATGGAGTGAACTTCACTATGACACCTCTTCCAGATGACAATAAGGATAAGTACATTGTGACTAGTGTCATGCTAGTCGATGAGAGGGAGTTCATGAAGGGTTTGAAGGAGAAGGATAGTCCTTGCTTTGCAATAGTTGTCAAGCCTAGGACTAAACCTAAGAAGCAGCCTAAGAACCAAGAGACATAAAGGAGTGTAAGTACTAAAGAATTTCAAAATTTGCTAGACCGGTATAAGGGGATAGTTGCAGATAGTACCACAAATTCCTTACACCCTGAAAGGGAAATCCATCATTATATTGACCTCATACCAGGTGCTACACTACCCAATAAGGCAGAACATAAGCTTACCCCTAAACAAAATGCAGAAGTTGCAAGATAGATCCAAGATTTACTTGAGAAATGGTTCATTAGGAAGAGCATAAGTCCCTATGCAATCCCTGCAGTACTAGATCCTAACAAAGAAGGAACATGGAGGTTGTGTACCAAATATAGGGCCATCAATAAGATAACAATCAGATATAGATTCCCAATGCCAAGAATGGAGGACTTGATGGATTGTCTAGGAGGGGCCAAGTATTATTCCAAAATGGATTTGAAAAGGGGTTACCATAAAATAAGGATCAGATATGGAGACCAATGGAAGACAAATTTTAAGACCAATGAAGGCCTATTTGAGTGGATGGTAATGCCATTTGGACTTTCCAATGCCCCTAGTACATTCATGAGACTCATGAATCAGGTTCTTAAACCTTTCATCAATTATTTTATAGTAGTGTATCTAGATGATATATTGATTTTCAGTAAAGACATGAATGAACAACTAACACACTTGGATTTGGTATTGCAAAGGTTACATGAGGAGTAGTTGAAGATCAATTTAGATAAATGTGTCTTCTTGCAAGAAGAACTAGTGTTCCTTGGGTTTGTGATCTCTAAGGGAAATTTGAAAATGGATCCATCTAAGGTGGAGGCAATCCTAAATTGGCCAACCCCTTAGTCAACAAGTGAGGTAAAAGGTTTCCATGGGTTAGCAAGTTTTTATAGAAATTTTATTAATAATTTTAGTGGGGTTAGTGCACCAATGATAGAAACTATAAAAGGTGGAAGTAAATGTCAATTTGTCTGGACTAAGGGGGCTGATAGATCTTTTGAGTTTTTGAAAATAAAGATTTCAGAGCAACCTATTTTAGTACTCCCTGACTTTCACAAGGTTTTTTACTATTGAGTTTGATGCATCAAAGAAGGCCACGTGAGGAGTTTTGAGTTAGGAAAGTAGGCTAGTGGCATTTTTCAGTGAGAAACTAAATGAGGAAAAGTAAAATTATTCTACATATGACCTAGAGATGTATACTATGGTGCAATGTCTTAGGAAGTGGAGACATTATCTCTTACCTAAGGATTTTCTTGTATATATGGACAACCATGCTCTAATTTTTTTGAACAGGCATGAGAAACTAAATCACCAGTATATGAAGTGGATGGAATATCTCCAAGCTTACACTTTCACTATCCTACATAAGAAAGGAGTAGCTAATAAAGTTGCTGGTGCACTTAGTAGAAGGAACTTTGTAATCCAGGAGATTCAATTGGAAAGAATGGGAATCAATGCCTTAATAGACATGTATCAAGGAGATGAAGATTTCAAGGAGGCCTATGAGGTTTGTAAGGACATGAATGATAGGTATCATACTGATTTTTCTGATTATATTTTTCAAGAAGGCTTACTTTTCAAGGGCAGTCAGCTTTGTATTCCTAATTGCTCCATGAGGGAAAATATTGTAAAGGAAAAAATATTGTGGGGGTTTGTCATGACACTTGAATTGGTTAGGAGATTCTACTTTTGGCCTAGGATGCAATCAGATGTGAGAAAGTATGTGACTAAGTGTGTGGTATGCCAAAGGGAAAAAGGGACAAGTTCAAATGCAGGTCTATACACTCCATTACCAATCCCTACCAAACCTTTGGATTCAGTTAGCATGGACTTTGTCATAGGTCTACCTAGGACTAAATCGGGATATGACAGTATATATGTTGTTGTGGAAAGGTTTTCCAAAAGGGCACACTTTTTGCCATGCAAAGTTACACATGATGCTTCCAATATTGCAGGTTTTTTCTTCAAGGAGGTTGTTAGACTTAATGGGTTACTCTTAAGTATTACATCAGACCGGGATCCTAAGTTTGTAGGACATTTTTGGAGGATTTTGTGGCATAGGTTAGGGACAAAATTGTCCTTCTCTTCTACTTATCACCCTCAATCTGATGGATAGACATAGGTGATTAATAGATCCCTTAGTAATTTGTTTAGATGTTTGAATAAGGACCATGGGACCACTTGGGATACTATTCTTCCATAATCAAAGTTCTCATATAATGACTATATGAACAGAAGTACAGGACTGAGTCCTTTTCAAATTGTATATGGGAACCATCCTAGAGGTGTTCTTGAACTCCGAGAAGTGCATAATATTGAAAGGAGGAGTGCTCAAGTGGGTGATTTTTCTCAAGTGATGAGGGACATACATTAGCAAGTTCAAGATAGATTGATACAAACCACTGAAAAGTATAAGCAAGCAACATATGTCACAAGGAGAGATGTCCAGTTCAAGGTGGGAGACATGGTGATGATTCATCTCAAAAAAGAAAAACTCCCTAAGGAAAATTACACCAAGCTACTCATGAAAAAGATAGGTCCTTTGAAGGTCCTAAATAAATGTGGGACAAATGCATACAAGATAGATCTACCCCTAATGTTGGTCTATCTCCTATATTCAATGTATCTGATATATATGCATATAATGGTTTTGTGGATGATGTTTGTGTTGCAGGTCCATCTGATTCTTCTAGTCCAGCGATGTTGGAAGGACTTCCTCCCCCTCTCAAACCTAAGATTGAGTGCATTTTGGATCAAACGGTTAGCAAGAAGACAAGGAGGAAGACTTACTTGGAGTACCTAGTCAAATGGAAAAATCAACCTTTAGAGGATGCTACATGGATGACTTCTGAAGCCATTGAGAAAACTAGAACTAGATTTGCAGACATCCCAACTCAAGGGACTTGAGTTTCTTTTGAGCCTGAGAGTATGGTGCAGAGAACCTTCCACTATAGCTCTATTCAAGAACATTGTGGCATCTACATGTTCATTTGTGATGTAATAATGGGTTGGATAAATTATAACCCTTGATGTAATTGAGTGCCTATTTGTATGGTCAATAATCGCTTAGGTGAGCATATAAACCTAGAGGTCTATTAGGCCATGAAGGCTTGGAATTTAGATTTTCAATGTTGGTAAGTCTAGGATGTTGTATTAGGTGTTTGGAGTCTAAAAATGACAAATAATGACCATGGATATGTTTCCATAAGGTCTAAGTTGTTAATAACCAAAGTTGTCCTAAGTTGCAAAATGTTGCATTTGTTGTCAAGCAACTTTTCAAAGTTGTTGGTAGGATGCCAACTACTTCTCCAATGGTCCTAAATATTCAAAAGTTGGTTATGGATATTGGAAAAGGTTTATATACACTTGGATAACTATGGAAAAGATAGTAGAAAGTTTTGTAAAGTTTGGTGGAGAAAGGGAATAGAACAAGTCTGATTTTGCCATAACAGCAACATTTTTTCGTACTGCCCATACATGGTGTGAGACCTACTAATGAATTTTTGATTTGATTAGAAAGAGCCCTAAAATAACCTTCCAATGCATTTGGTCTGATCTATTGGAGTGAAGTTTAGTGGAAGTTATAAGCGTTTTACCCTCTGCAGGTCAGAAACCCTCCATTTTCAAGGGTTACAATGCAAATGGGACCGTAACTTGAAATATATTCTTTGAGATCCAATGGGAATTGGTAAAATGAAAGTTAGGGGCATGTATTTTGATATTCTAGTGGGGTGAGGTCAGAGGATTTGGTTGGTAGTCTTACCACCAATCCCTAGTCTAAACTGGTTGAGGGTTTAGATTATATTAGATGAGTTTCATTGAACATACAATGAACAATGATGAGATGATGAGTTGAATTGATGGAATTAGAGTATTTAGAAATAGAAGAAACCTCTTGAAGAGTTGGAACCTTCTTTTGATCCCATTCTTGTATACCTCCTTTGTAAAACTAGTCTCACTTGATCAATTAGGTCTGTGACCCAGGTAGGTGTTGAAGAGTACAAGAATATGGGGGAATTCCAATCTTTTAGAATCTGATGGTAATCCCAAAAGGGTGTTTGAAACCTCAGTTTTTTTAGGGTGTTGTTTGGTATAATTTGGAGAAAAATCCAAAAAGATAGTGAAATAGGGCTACTAACCAGTAGGCCTGTTTAAGCCTCAAAAGCTAATATTTGCCTTGTGCTCCAAACTAGCATTGTGGGAGATCTTGATAGGCCTGAGGAAGTGTGTACTAGTGTTGTGCCATCCCTTGTTAGGGGTAAAAGTCTGATTTCAAATTTGAGGTGCCATTATAGCCTTGAGAGAGACTCAAGGTAAAGAAGACCAAGGTGTGTAGGTGGGTTTATCACCTTATTATTGCCAATCTCTACATCATAGTTGATAGTGGTTGCTCAAATCACATGACTGGAGATAAGAAAAGTTTCATCAATCTTGATGATTGGAATGGTGGTTCAGTCCGGTTTGGTGACAACTCCATCAAGATTAAAGGTCGAGGTACACTGAATATTGATGGAAAGCTCAAGGCTCATGATGTGTACTATGTGGAAAGTTTGAATAATAACCTACTGAGTGTAAGTCAAATGTGTGGCAAAGGGTACAAGTTCTCATTTGACTTCACCAGTTTCCAGATAAGAAAGAAGAGTACTGGTCAGGTGGTAGTAAAAGGAAAGAGAACAGAGGGTAATGTCTACAATTCGAAGGAATTCTATGAGTCCCAATGCATGATGGGATAGGTTGATGAAAGATGGTTGTGGCACAAGAGATTAGGCCATGTGAATTTTGATAATCAGGTTAAGATAAGAAACAATGGGTATGTGACAAACTTACCTTAGATCATAAAACCGGCAAGCACATTCTGTGATGAATGTGTCAGAGGTAAGCAAGAAAAGGTCAACTTTAAAACAAAAGAATATAACACTTCAAGAACTTTGGAGTTGATACATACAGACTTATGTGGGCCAACAAGGACAAGAGAATCGGCTAGAGAATGGTATTTCATGTTGTTCATAGATGATTACTCAAGAATGACTTGGGTAACCTTCTTGCATGATAAGTCACAAGCATTTGAGAGATTCAAAATTTTTAGGAAGCTGGTAGAAAATGAAAGTGGACACTAGTTAAAATGCTTAAGATCAGACCAAGGTGGAGAATTTTCTTCCAATGAATTTGTTGACTACTATGAGAAACATGGAATCTAAAGACAATATTCAGCTGCAAGGACACCTCAACAAAATGGGGTGGTAGAGAG
This sequence comes from Cryptomeria japonica, assembly GCF_030272615.1. Lineage (NCBI taxonomy): Eukaryota > Viridiplantae > Streptophyta > Pinopsida > Cupressales > Cupressaceae > Cryptomeria > Cryptomeria japonica. Next base: position 31,319 of record NW_026728892.1, on the reverse strand, counting down.
GAAAAATAGGATAGTGAAAGAGATGGCTAGGACTATGTTGAATGAGGCCAACATACTGAATATATATTCGAAGGAAGCAATTCATATTGTTGTCTAAATTTAAACTAGGTAAAGTTAAGGGTGAACAGTAGAATCACCCATTATGAGTTATGGAATGAAAGGAAACCATCACTCAAACACTTCAGAGTGTTTTGACGTAAGTGCTTCATCAAGAAAGATGCTATGGTTTGGGAAGTTTTGATTCCCAGAGTGATGAAGGAATCTTCTTAGGATACTCAACCAACAGTAAACCCTACAAATCCTACAAGAGATTGAGAAGAGTGGTTGAGAGTGTAAATGTGAGAATGGATGAAGACTCACATAGAGGACAATCTGCACCTACACCCTACATTGATGAGTCAGATGTGGAATATGAAGAACAATCTAACAATGGACCGATAGAAGATTTACCAAACAAGATTCCCAATAGGTATGTGCAAATGAATCATCTGGAAGAACAGAGCATAGGAGATAGGAATGAAGGTGTACAAACTAGAAGAAGATTAGCCCAGAAAGATGAATAGGTAAATTTATGTCTCATAACTAAAGTAGAGTCCAAATTTTTTGATGATGCTAGAAAAAGTGAGAAGTGGATAGATGTCATGGATGAAGAACTGAGAAAAATTGAGAAAAATCAAACTTGGGAACTTGTTCCTAGACCAGCAGTCAAGAATGTCATAGGTACCAAATGGGTCTACCGGAACAAGATGAATGAACAAGGTAAGATAGTCTAGCATAAATCAAGGTTAGTTTTCAAAGGGTATGCTCAAGTTGAAGGTATTGAATTTGAATAAACCTTTGCGCCGGTTGCTAGGTTAGAGGCAATAAGAATGTTTTTAGCTTTCTCAGGCTACAAGGGATACAAAGTATATCAGATGGATGTGAAATTTGCTTTTCTCAATGGTAATCTTGAAGAAGAGATGTATATGAAATAGCCAAAAGGGTACTTATTGCATGAAGATGAGAATTTTGTATGCTGACTAAAGAAAGCCATGTATGGCTTGAAGCAAGCTCCTAGAGCATAGTATTCTCGGTTAGACAAATACTTGAAGGAGCAAGGATTCCAGAAAGGGAGTGCAGAAATCAACTTGTATGTTAAGTTAAATGGAGATCACATGATTATAGCTATTGTATATGTGGATGATATTATTTTTGGTGGAGACAAGGAATCATGTGAAAATAATTTGCAGATAAGATGAAGACAGAGTTTGAGATGTCCATGTTGGGTGAGTTGTCCTATTTTCTTGGTTTGTAGATTTCACAAAAAGAGAAAGGAATTTTCATCTCCCAAACCAAGTATGTGAAAGACATGCTGAAGAAATTTCAAATGGAGGACAACAAACCGGTAAGTACTCCCATGGTTACCAGTTGTAAGTTGAGAAAACTAGATGAATCACCAGAAGTTGAACAAACACATTATAGGTCTATGATCGGTAGTCTATTATATTTAACATGTAGACCGAATATTGTAAAAGTTGTTTGCATGGTAGCATGATTTGAAGCTACTCCTAAATAGTCTCACTTAAATGCAGTCAGAAGAATCTTTCGGTATCTACAAGGAACTATCAACTATGGTATGTGGTATCCAAAGAGAGAAGATTTCTCTTTGTAGGCTTATACTAATGCAGATTGGGTAGGAAATATTGATGATCAAAAAAGTACAAGTGGAGGTTCTTTATACCTAGGAGACCGATTAGTATCATGACACAACAAGAAGTAAGATTCAATGTTATTATCTACTACTAAGGAAGAGTATATAGTAGTTGCTACATGTTGTTCACAAGTTTTATGGATGAAACAAACACTGAAAGACATACAGGTGGAGATACTGGAACCTATTCCAATCCGATGTGATAATTCAAGTGCAATCAACATCTCCAAGAATCCAGTCATGCACTCAAGAAAAAAACACATTACAATCAAGTATCACTTCTTGAGGGAGAAGGTAGCAAACAAGGAGGTCATAATAGAATATGTTTCAAGTGATGAGTAGATTACAGACATATTTACCAAGCCACTTCGTTTGGGCCCATTTGAGTATTTGAGACAAAAAATGGGAGTTTTCTTACCATCTAGTAGCGCTTAAATACATAAGAGGATGCATGATTTATGGGTAGTCAACCTTTGCCACTATTTTATGAATCTTGAATTATGAAGCATGGACACAAGGGAAGAGTGTGTCTTAACCATATACCATCAAGGGAGAGATTATTGGTTTCTGACTAAGGTTCCCTTTACCATTGCTGTCAAAGGGATAGAGAAATTGGAAAAGAAGATGTTGACATTAATGCCAAAAGGGGGAAATTGTTGGCATTGAGTTGTCATTGATGTCAATTAGTATTGCAGGTATGCTACTGGTAGATGTATGCCATCTAATATGAAGGAGAGTGTACCGGTATGGTGAAAGACAATTAAGGTATTGAGAAGATTAACATGAAGACTTGTCAAACCGGTATGGTGGAAGACAAGTAGTTATTGAGACTATTAGTGACATCACTGGTATGAGGTGAGATGCATGTGTGTGTTAGCATGTTAAGTGATAATTGGTAGAGTTTAAACTGGTTTGGAGTTTGGATGCTGTTTTATGATGAAGAGGAAGAGTGTTAAAGTAATAAAAAATCACTGGAGGTGAAGATGTGCTACCAGTGTAGTGTGAACTACTGGTTAGCAAGAGGATAAGGTCTCACCGGTAAAGGAATGTATCAGTATGAGTTTTCTGAAAGTTTAAGTATGAATTGACTGTGTTTTGGTGAGCTAAGTGATTAACCATTGTGATGCCATGTGGAGCTGAGGTGGCAAACATATAGAGGTCGGTGAAGCCTCCATTGACATGGTTGTTCAAATAGCTAGTCGACATTAATGAAACAACAAAAAATCATGGGATCATAACTGGCTGATGCGACTTGAGGAAGAAAGAATAACAAAGGAATATTAGGGATTAGTTGGTGCTTGGATAAAAGAAAAGAAAATCAGATTGCAAGAAGACCTTGAAAAGGAAACAGCTGAGTGTTTTATGAGTTGATAGATTTCAAGGTAGAAAATCATGTACGAGATTGCTATCTCTAGCAAGTATGCATTGGATAATGGAAAACGTGTATAGATGCATTCCTAGAGTATAGTTGATCGATCCAAGAAAGACTAGATTGGATCTCATGCAGATTGTGTCAGGTAAAGGAAACCCTAACTGCTCCAAGTTTGAATTATTTCCTAGCAGGAAAGCTCAAGTTTAAATATGATGACTTGAGACTATTGATGAGGCTACTGCAGAGTGAAGACAAGTGTAAATTTATTGTCTGAAAGCTTAAGAGATAAACACTTCAAGTGTTTAGAATTGAAGATCTGACTAATAAGGAGAAGCAGTATAAACCTATGTAGGGAACAAACCGGTAGAGTGTGCATTGATCACAGAGGTGACAAAACTGATAGAGGTTGTGCTTGATTAAGAGTGATCAAGTGTGAATTGAAGGTTAAAAAATCATTATGAGAGGGGATTTAGAAAAGTTGTGAGAAAATTCAAGTTGCAAAGTGAGTGGAGAGAATACAGACTGGTAAGGGAGAAACCAGCAAAGGAGAATATTTTAAGGTTGCAAAACTTCATTTGCAATAGTGATTTCATTTGTATATCTACGATTCATATTGTTTTCACTAAGTTGTAGCTTAGTGCAGGGGTTGTAGCTCCTTTAGGTTGTAGCCTATAAATTATGCAGGGGTTGGTGCTCCTTTGAGTTAGTGCTCATAAATCAGGGGTTGGTGCCCTAAATATTGTAATCACAGTTTCATTGTGAGGTTGGATTGGAGCAGACGATCTCCAACAGCTATTCTCACCAAATTTTTTCCCACATTGGGTTTTCCTCATATATATATGGGATTGTGAGATGTATTCTTGTTCATATGTGATGTTAATGTTTTAGCTAGTCCATTCACACACTCTACTTGCATTATTTAAGTTACCGGTTAGTATTCAACTTGTCCTCTACTTTACTGGTATCTCTTTGTTAGAGAAAAATAGTTTAAATTAGTGATTCACCCCCCTCTCAGTGATCCATTGTGTCCAACAAATCTATCTTGTAGTATTGGAATAATAAAGAGTTTGGTGAATGCTCGAAGATCAATAAAGAAAAGGGGAATGAGATGAATAATGTTACTGAAGATTAAAAAAATTCATGTCTAATCAAAATTGTAAGAAGTCTATGATGAACATGAGATCTCCTCCTATCTATTCTAGGTATTTATCTTTCAAAAGAAACTATTTTACATGTAATAAAGTAGGGCACAAAGAAAATGTGTGTATAGATCAAAAAAAGGTCTATTCTTTCAATAGAAATTATCATTATTGCATTAAGTTTGCACATAACACTAGTGGATGTAGAATCAGGATGAATATAAACAAAAATATCAAACTTTTCAATGGATATCAGTATGTTTTCAATGGATATTGGCACAAAGTCATTGAATGCAGGATGAATAAGAACTTCAGAAAATATGAGAAGGGAATTATAATGTAGAATGGTCTGGTATATTATAATTGTAACAATGTTGGGCATATTGCAAAATTTTATAAAACCAGTAAAAACAAACTATTGGTTTGGAGAGTATAGTGGATTCTAGAGGAAAAGAAAAATTGTTGTGGATGAAGAAATTAAAATGAAAAGATTGAAGGAAATGTTGAAGGTGGTTTGATATCTACTATGGATGTGATTGTAAGGAAACTTGCAGCCAAGTTTATGACAATTTCCACATAGCTCAATTGAGATTTCAATAAAATAATCACATAGAATCCACATGCAAAGAATAAAGAACATACCCATAAAATTTGACACAAGATATACCTTGGGAAAACCCTCATGAGGGAAAAACCTAGCCTCTAAAATCATTCATCATCCATGTATTATTCAACACTGCAACATTAATATACCTATGAAAGCCTTCAAAACCCCAACCATCAATAAGCACTCAATGTGAACAAGCATGTAATCACACATCCCATGTCATGCTTCAAACCTCCACAAATTCTAAACTTGGCTAACTGGCTAATCCAAACAACTACCCTTGTGGTTTCTTTTATAGATACAAGCTCCCACAAAGCCACCAAGTGGTATTACATCAAAACCATGTGCTACAAAACCATGTACAAATACCATGAGCTAACTACCCCATTGGCCCCACACTTAATATTGGGTACTTTATTAAATTAATTTCCCTAATATTAAATAATTACAAAATAATATCCCAATGTTATAATACAGTTCATTAAGTGGTCCCAAGAATATTCCCAAGGAATCTCAAAATGTTACATGTCCATGTCGAGCATCAAATAAATAAATAAATATTACATTACACATCCAAGCAAAAATCACATATTAAATAAATATTATAATTATAAACATTATTATGAAACGTGTACAACACCTATTTTCCTAACATTATCCCACTTGTTGTATACATTTTATAAGGGGCAATAAGTAACCATAACACGAACAAGGGAACAATCCCTTTAGCACGTATATCATCAAGGAATCAAAGTGCTCAATGTGCTCCATCAATATACCTACAACAAGAAACAAAGTGACCACTATCTCATACATGAATGCTCTCACCCTCCACCATGCCACTACTATTGGATATTGTTGCTGCTAGAATATGTTGTTGTCATTGATGTCAACATATTCATGTGATTTGATGTTTCAGTGATTGCAGAGATTTTATTTGGTTGATTTAGTTGATTCAACATGTTAATCAACTAGAGATTCTTAGTTTTTTGTTGGGTTCATGGTTATATGTGATGATCTTATTGAGTTATGGATTTGGGTATTGTTGTTGGTGTTTTAGTGTTTAGTTTTGCAGAGTTCAATATTTAATTTGGTATGCTCCAGTGCGATTAGATCAAGACTTACAGTTTTGGGAGATTTTTTGCAATCGTCATGTGTATCTTTGTTTCATATGGTTCATTATTTGGTTCTTTGTAAGTTATCTTTTCTCATGGTATTTGTTGTTGTTAAGTGTTCTTGGGTGTCAAATGTTGAATAAGTGGTGTTTGTGTAGCTATTGCAGATGATTCTAATGTACTTGTTGGTGTTTCCTAATTGTGTCCTATTTGTTTTTATCGTGGCCATTGATGTTTGTGTGCGATATTGGTGATTTTTTTGATCTAGTGATGTTCTTCACATTATGGGACCTATTTGGTGGTGTAACATGTTGCGGTTGATCTTGGTGAGATTTTATGTGGTGTTGCATATTTAGGCATTTGATTTAGGTCCATACTATGTTGGAAACAATATTTTATTGGTCCGATGGTTGATCTTTGTATTGTGTGATGTAATTTTGTAAATATGTCTTATTGGGTTGAGTCGACCTTGTTGTCAAGGTTGATGATGTGTATATATAGGTGTCATATTCATTTAATTTGGGTGCGGTGGTAGTGTTTACATTATCAAAGAGCTATATATGTATGAACAAGTGAATTGATCTTTCTGTGAAGTGATTGAGAAGAGACTGAAGTATTGTAGAGAAAACAAATGTTCTTAATTAGAATTGTGATCAAGCATTAGAATATGTTATTCTTTCAGTTCATGTAATTCCAGATTGTTGTTCAATCTTTGTTAAGAAATGAGCCTTCCTTGGGTTGTTTCCCTTTGTTATTTTGAGCAATGAGATCTAGGTAGTGTGCATGAATGCATTTGCATTCCCCATTGTAATATTTTAACATACTACTATAGAGTATCATCTTATTGTGGGTAGGTTCCCACTGTGGTGTTTCCCTTAACTGAGTTTTCAAAGTCAAAATCTTGGTGTTAGTGTTTTGTTGTTATTGTGTCTATCATTATTATTATTGTAGTTGATATAATTTGCATTTGTTCTTAAGTTGTTTAATCTAATGAAAATTGATTCACCCCCTCTCTCATTTTTCCTTCATTGTTGTTGCCAACAATTGGTATCAAAGCTAGATCCTACAAAAGAAGCTTGACCTCCTGAGGAGATCTAGGATGGTAGCCTATGTGTTTAAGAAGGAGAGTCCAAGATTTGATGGAAGCAATTATACTATATGGAAGGACCAAATGGAGGTGCACTTGAAATTTCTTGCAGAATATTATTGGAAGATTACAAAGAATACCTAAAATGTTCATCATAATGGACCGGATATTACTAATGAGAACAAGGATGTTGAACATAACATAAGAGATAAAGAGGCATTGTTGAGTTCCCTGATTGATTCAGAGATGACTAATGTAATGCATTTATAGACTACACATGAGATCTGGGAGAAGTTGGAGACCTTGTATGAAGGAGATAAACATGTTAAAGTTGCTAAGTTACAAATTTTGAAAGGAAATTATGGGAAGTTGCAGATGGGAGAAGATGAGAACATATCATCCTTTATGGCTAAGGTGAACAATCTTGTCCTAAGTATCAGATGTGCCGATGGAACTCTTGAGGAAGATGAGATTGTTTCTAAGGGGTTGAGATCATTTCCCCCTTCTTACAAACATAAAGTAGCTGCTATTGATGAGATCAGAAGTGTGACTACTGTGACAAGATACATGTTGGTTGGGAAGATTGCTACATTTGAGCTAAGAAAATTTGGAGTCACATGGAAAATCTAAGACTACATTTAGAGCATGTGTGTTTGGGAAGTAGTAGTATGATCTGGAGAGAGTTCATGCAGGATTTCTAGATATGAAAGAGAGAGAAGCTAGATAGAAGAGAAAGAAAGAGAATTGGAAGAGATTGAAGTATTGATTACAAGGAGATTGCCTAAGGGAGTTCGTAACTATGATGGAAAATTACCTTTGAAATGTTTCTCTTGTAATAAAAGAGGAAATTTTGCTTCTAGGTTCCCTAAAAGAATGTCATGGTATGATAGGAATGATAAGTTCGACAAGAATGATAGGAATGATAGATATGAGAAGCATAAGAAGTATGATAATCCTAACAAGAAGTAAAAATATCAAAATAAATGTTATTATGCTGCTAATGAAGGTTTGACAAATGAAGATTTGAGAATGAGAATTCTAAAGATGAGATTGTATTCATTCCCATTAAAGAAGATAGTTCGGTACCTCCTCATTCTACAAGATACATTATTGAGAAGAAATATTTAGCTTATAAGATTGAAGAGAAAGATGAATGGCTGATTGACAATGGTTGTTCACATCATATGATAGGCGATAAAAGACAATTTGTGAATATACAGAAGTATGATGGTGGTATAGTGAGATTTGGTCATGTCATGTATGTCGAATGTTTGAATCATAATATTTTGAGTGTTGGAGAGATGGTTGATAAGGGATATGATTTGCAATTAAAAAATGGTAAATGCAAGATCCAAAATGCCTTCTGTTTAGAGATTGCATCAGGAACTAAGAAAAAGGGCAATATCTTTCATTTGAGTGTTGGTGAGAAAATTTGCTTGATTACTCAGATTGATGAGAGTTGGTTATGGCATAGAAGAATATGTCATGTTAATTTTAATTCCATGATCAAGATCAACTCTATTCAAGTTGTTAGAGACTTGCCTAAGATTGTTAAGCCTGCTAATTTGGTATGTAAAGAATCTCAGATTGGAAAGAAAATAAGAATTTCATTTAAGAGTAAGCACTATACATCTAATAGATTTCTAGATCTTGTGCATACTGACTTGTGTGGACCTACAAGAGTGAGAAGTGTGAAGAGTGATAGATATTTCATGTTGTTGATTAATGATTATTGCAGAATGATGTAGGTTACTTTTCTAAGGGAGAAATCAGAAGCATTGGAGAAATTCAAGATATTCAAAGCTAAAGTGGAGATAGAGATAGGTTTGAAGATGAAGTATTTAAGATCTTATAAAGGAGGAGAATTCACATCTAGTGAGTTTGATTCATTATGTGAGAAGCATGAAATAAGAAGATAGTTATTTTCTCCTAGAACCCCTCAACAGAATGGAGTTGTTGAAAAGAAGAACATAACTATCTTGGATGCTTCAAGGACTATGTTGATTGAAGGAAATGTTCTGAATATCTATTGGAGAGAAGTTGTTAGTACTATTATATATACATTCAACCGAGTTCATATTAAAGCTGATTTCTATAAGACTCCTTATGAGTTGTGGTTTGGTCATGTTCTTTCTGTGAGATATTTCAAAAATTTTGAAAGAAAATGTTATATCAAGAGAGATGAAGATACAAGAAAGTTTGATGGAAGATGTGATGAAGGAAACGTCTTGGGATATTATACAAAGAGAAAATACTACCAGTGTTACAACAAGAGACTAAGAAATATAGTGGAAAGTGAAAATGTGAAGGTTGATGAGAATCAAGGAAAGGAAATTAGAGCATGTGGATATGAAGTTGATGATTAGGATGTTATTTCAAAGGAAAATCAAACTAAAGTATTGAAGCAAAAAGATTTGGTAGAAACAATTAATTTGGATATTGTTGATGCCAGTGAAGAAGTATAGGAACTTGAAAATCAGAATAATCAGAAGACTTCAAGGTATGTAAGATTGAATGATTCTGAAAAATCAAATCATTGGTGATAAGAATAAAGGTGTGATGACTAGAAGAAGATTTGCTACTGAAGATGTATGATTGATTTCTAAGATTGAACCAAAAGATGTTGTTGAAAGTTGTAAACATGAAAATTGGATAAAGGCTATGGAAGAAGCATTGAATCAGATTGAAAAGAACAATACATGGGATCTTGTGCCTAGACCTAAATACAAGAATGTGATTAGTACCAAATGGGTATTCAGGAATAAATTGAATGAAGTGAGTGAAGTTGTCAGAAACAAAGAAAGATTGGTATGCAAACGATATTCACAAGTGGAAGGAATTGACTATGAGGAGACTTTTGCTTCTATAGATAGACTTGAAGCTGTTAGATTGGTGTTTGGATATGCTTCTTATAAAGATTTCATGATATATTAGATGGACGTTAAGTCTATCTTTTTGAATGAAGATCTTGAGGAGGAAGTCTACGATCTCCATTGAGTAGCTTGATGGATTTCCTTTATTAGATGATGGAGACATGGTATGTAAATTGAAAAAATCATTTTACAAATTGAAACAAGCCCCTAAAGCCTGGTAAGATAGATTGGATAAGTGCTTGATGAAATTGGGATTTAGTAAAGGTACTACTGACAATAATTTATACTTCAAGATTGAAAATAATATATTTTGATTGTTGAAGTTTTTGTTGATGAGATTATTTTTGGAGGAGATGATGATTTGAGTATGAAGTTTGTTGGTGATATACAAAAAGAATTTGAGATATCTATGATAGGAGAGATGAAGTTTTTCTTAGGTTTGTAGATTGCATAGACTAGTAAAGGTAATTTAATATCTCAAGCTAAGTATGTTAAGAAATTGTTGAAAAAGTTTGAATTGGATGACTCCAAACCGGTTGGAACTCCTATGGTAATTAGGTGTAAATTTTCTAAGAATGATGAATCCCTAAAGGCTAAATAGACCTTGTACAGATTTATGGTTGGTGGATTGCTATAGCTAACTCAAACTAGACTAGACATTATGCACATTGTGTACATGGTTGCTGGATATCAAGCTAATCGAAAAGAAAGTCATGTTATTGTTGTGAAAAGGATATTCAGATACCTGAGAGAGATAATGGATTATGGTTTGTAGTATCCGGAGAATGATGATTTCATGTTATGCATTCTTTTTAGGAAATAAGTTGATTTCATGGGCTATTAAGAAGAAAGATTTTATTTCTTTATCTACTGTTGAAGTTGAATACATTGATGCTGCTAGTAACTGTACTTAGGTGGTATGGATGAAGAAAATGTTAAAGGATATCAAATTTATTTATGATGAGCCTACTACTATATATTGCGACAATTCTAGTGCTATCAATATGTCCAAAAATATGGTACTGCATTCAAAGACAAAACATGTATCAATTAAGTATCATTTCTTGAGGGAAAAAGTCAGCAAAGAGGAAGTGAAATTGGAGTATGTATCTACAAAAGAATAGATTGCTCATATTTTTACTAAACCTTTGCATACAGATACATTTGTATACTTGAGAGACAAGTTAGGGGTATCTTTCCCTCATGATGGGAATGAGATGCATTGAGTTGCATCAATCCGGTGGACTTCATAGTCTTATCTTCTTATCTGAATTGATGAGTTGATGCAGCTACTCAGCAGGAGCAGTTAGTATGTGGTTCAGTTGGTTATGTGTTTGGGAGAGAATCATGACTTGTATATCTTTTAAGATTGAGATTTTTTTTCTTGAGAGCCTTTTGCATTGATGTCAAAGGGGAGAGAAGCATGTGAAAAACTATCTTATATATCTTTAGTGAGCCTGATATTAAGAGGAGTTTGTTGGAGTTGATTTCTTTATTTGCATTGATTTTTTTCACATTCGTATGTTTCCATCAATGCCAAAGGGGTAGGTTATTGGATATTACTACTACTAGGATATGTTGTTATCATTGATGTCAACATATTACTGTGATTTGATGCTACAATGATTGTAGAGATGTGATTTGGTTGATTTAGTTGATTTTGCATTTCAACCAACTAGAGATACTTGGTTTTGTGTTGTCTTCGTGGTGCTATTTTATGATCTTATCGAGTTATGAATTTTGGTATTGTTGTTGGTAATTTAATGTTCAGTTTTGTAGAGTTCAGTATTTGATCTGGTATACTCCGGTGTGATTAGATCATGAGTTGTAGTTTCGGGAGATTATTTTTGATGGTCATGTGTATCTTCATTTTAGATGGTTTGTGATTTGGTGTTCCACAAGTTATCTTTCCTTGTAGCAGTTACTATTGTTGAGTGTACTTTGGTGTTAGATTTTGATCGATGAATATTTGAATAAGTGGGGTTCATGTAGATATTATGGATGATTGTAATGTACTTGTTGGTGATTCCTAATAGTGTCTTTTTTGTTTTGATGGTCCACATTGATCATTGTTTACAATATTGATGATTTTGTTGATCCAGTGATGTTCTTCATGTTATGTGACCTATTTGGTGGTGTAGCATGTTATGGTTGATCTTGGCAATACTTTTTATGGTGTTGTGTATTTATGAATTTGATTTAGGTCCATGCTATGTTGGAAAAAACATTGTATTGGTCTGGTGGTTGATCTTTGTATCGTGTGATGTCATTTGGTAATTAGGTCCATACTATGTTGGAAAAAATATTGTATTGGTCTAGTGGTTGATCTTTGTATCGTGTGATGTCATTTTGTAATTAGGTCTTATTGGGTTGAGCCAACTTTGTTGTTAAGGTTGATGATGTGTATATATAGGTGTCATATTCATATAATTTGGGTGTGGTGGTAGTGTCTACATTATTAGAGAATTATACATGTGCGAACAAGAGAATTGATCTTTCGGTGAAGTGATTGAGAAGAGACTGAAGTGTTATAGAGAAGACATGTTTTTAATCAAAATTGTGATCAAGCATTAGAAAATTATATTCTTTCAGTTCATGTAATTTTGGATTGTTGTTTGATCTTTGTAAGGCAGTGAGCCCTCCCTAGGTTGTTTCCCTTTTTTATTTTGAGTATTGAGCTCTGGGCAATGTGCTTGAATGCATGTGCATTCCCCATTGTAATATTTTCACACTACTGTAGAGTATCATCTTATTGTGGGTAGGTTCCCACCATGATTTTTCCCTTAACCTAGTTTTCCACATCAAAATCTTGGTGTTATGTGTTTTGTTGTTATTGTGTCTGTCATTGTTATTGTGGTAGTTGATCCAATTTTCATTTGTTCTTAAGTTATTTAATTCGGTGAAAAATGACTCATTCCTCCCTCTCAGTTTTCCTTCATTGTTATTGCCAACAACTACCACTAGACATAGAAAAAGCCATCCAAAGAGAAATCCATACAATCTATCACACCAAAATATAAGTCCTATCTCAACTGATATCAAAACCACGAGGGCTTCACTAGCTAGGTAGTATTATATCGCATGCATTCATATTGGGGGATTTAATATCCCAAAAATGAGGGTGCAATATATTTCCTATCGATCAAAATAAGGGGGTTTTCAATTCCGACAATGAAGAAATACAATATTTGGTGAAAATAGGGGGGTTTTAATTTGGGCTGTGTATTGGAAAGGGGTGACAAAAAAGGAGTTTAGGGAAATATTTTTTGAAAATGGGGGGATTCTTTAGTATGCCATGAATGCATGTGCTATAACCCAAGTTCACTAAGTGAATCCCCCATGATCCAAACACAAACATTCAATCCAAAGATATCAAATGCATCAGTAGCTATCAAGAACTAATAACAATAGCTAGTGCTAACACATCCAATTATCAATGCCTCTAAGGTATACATATCAATTGAATCTTAGGTCATTAACATATACAACCTATAACATGCAATCATAAGCTCCAAGTGCAATAACTGTCACATACACACCTATAATTTCCCACTACATTGGTAATGTCAAATCTGAAATGAACCTGCTAATAGTATCTCATAGAAAGTGTAACCATAACCATGTAGTATTAAGGAATATCTATAGTAATCTGTATAATCTATAAACCAATTAACCTGTAAGAACAAATATCACCACAAATCTCCATAACTATTCTCTACAACAACAACAACATAAAAGAAGATAATGGAACCTCCATGTCATCTCCCACATGAAAACACATGAACAGAAACAAGTGAACACACAGCTCCAAATAACCTCAAACGAATGTAATATGAAACCAAACATCCAAGAAAGATAACTAAATCAAAGAGAGAAACATTATAAATCAAATCATGTAGCATCTCCTTCTACATGAACCTCTAAATGCCAAATGTGCCAAGTATGCTCTCCTCCATAAAATCCCAAATGAAAAGATAACAAAACCCAAAATCATTTAGTCCCTTGGACCAAACAAACATATATATCATGTAAACAACATGGATGTAAGACTCTCCTACCAAGGAGATCAAACTAATACCATTCCCAATCCCAAGGGAATGAACCCAAGAAACCATCTCCCAAACTCAATAATCAATGAATGTCATCAAAATGAAAACACAAATGTACAAGGAGATAACCAATGCCAAACATCTCTCAAACTAAATCCTCCAAAACTAGCCATCTATCCATAGCTCAAGATCCATATCTATGAAAGATAAGCATAAATAGAATGCACCTAAAAGGAACAATATGCAATACCTCTCAATTAGTCAACCACCGAGTAGAATGAGAGTGGGGAATGAGAATGCTCATCAAGCTATCCAATTTATCATGACTCACACTAAGAACAATCTTCTCTCAAGTCCATACCAGGTGAATGCTCCTAAGTATTCTTATTGAAACCATTAACCATCTCAACAAATTTTTCTAATAAAAAAAGAATACTAGCATCACCTATGTATCCATGTATCCATGAGTACCATAACCAATCAATCCATGTCAAACTTTGAATGCAACATAGAACCATCATGAAGTAATCAAGAAAATGATCATGTACCCAATACAAAGAGAACCACCAAGATCAATGTCAAAGCTCCAACTATAGAATCAAGAACATAAACATGAGAAAATGATCTAACCATCTCCTCCAAAGAGATAACATGCTCTATATGAACATATCAAATAACCATATCATGCCAAAACTATAAATCAACATCAATAATATACCATGACATAATATCAGCCATCCTACCAACAAAGATAACTTATCAAATGAAAGCATAAAACACACCTAAACTAAGGACTCCTTGAGCCCTCAAGATGTAAACATCCTCAAATATCATGAAGATAACCATATGCTACAAGTGTACCAACAAATGTGAAAGACCCTCCTACAACAACAAGATCTAAGGAATCCTCTAAAAATCTACACACTAAGAAGATCATCCACCATCTAATGGTGAATACACATCACTTTTAAAATCTCCCACTGGATATTGATGTTAGACATTTCAAATAATTGAAAGACAACTAAGAGGGGGGGAGTGAATCAATTGTCATAGATTATCGGAACCTTAAGAAATTAAAACTTTAATACCAAAACCGAAAACATTAATACCAAAATAATTAAACCAAATACTGAAATAGCAGTCAAACCAATTAAAAATAAATAATAATCATAGAATAAATACCATCCACAAGACACCAATATTTATATGTGGATAACCCGGTAAAGGGAAAAAATCACGGTGGGAAGCCTACCCACAGTCAGATAATACTTTCATAGTAAGTATGTGAATTAAAATTGAGGGGTTGCACTTGCAGGAAGGCCAAAAGCCTAGAGCACACTTCTCATCACAAAAGGACTCTCACTGACTACATAGAAATCTAGACTACAATCTGGAAGAAGTGTTTGAACTGCAAAGATAGCATCTCCTATGCTTGAGTATAGTTTTGGTTAAGATCAATAATGGAGGACTAAATCCTCTTACATAAACCCAATTCGATCTCCAATGATCGACCAAATCCTCTGCTTCAATGATATTACATTATTCGTACATTAAATATCCTCACACATATGATCTACAATGAGATCTTACATCATATATATACAAATGCTTCAACCATAAACAATCAGGTTGGCTACCAGATAATAAACAAATTACATAATTACAAAAAATGTTAGTCTTAGACCAAGCAAATAATATCCAACACATATGACATCTCAAAACACATTGAGACATCCAATCCACATGTTTCATTAAACCAGTCCATAACCTAGATCAATCAAGACCCAATATAGGTCCACACGCTAAAGAAATGATCTCCATCCATCAAGTCTCGAACATGATCACAAATAGTATCTTTAATATCCACCAAAAGCTGCACCAACACCACTTCTACATATCATCAAAAGCTCTTTTGGTGAAACCCTCATCGGAACCAGAAGCCAATCTTCCAAGCAAGCAGGATAGCATCCAATCACCATACCAAAACCAACTTACTGAATATGAGCATGAGTATCATGAATAAGATAATTCCATAGCCAAATCATACTGGAGCCTATTGGATCATGCTGGATCCAAACCAACAAGAAACCACTCAACCTACCGAGACTAAAAGGGAGCCGGTAAAGAATCCAAACAACTAGTTTTGATATCAATGACAAAACATCAATGCAACACACAATCAATTCATCCAAATGACCAACAATTGATAATGAGATCTCCATAACATCATGATGACCATCTCCTAAATGAAGGTCATCAATCCTAAACACATACAACTAAAATGTCAATAACATCAAGTGAACCATGTGAACTCCAAGTCAAGAAGATAACAAAACCATTAACAAATAATGAAGAACCAATCCTATAGCACCACATCATTGCTATCAAAATCTCCCATTGAAAGTGTAAATAAGATATCCATGACATCATGATAAAACAATCCTCTAATATGAGAACCAACAAATAAATCATCTTAAACCTTCTCCAAGTCATAGAGGTAATTCTGACTTCTAGCTAACATTTTACTGTCAAAATGGAAAAATCTGAAAAATTGATCATAAAATCATGTAGTGCAATAAATCATCTTTCCAACGACTATAAGAAGTTGAAAAATTGACACCATATGCCAAGTTATGCTCCATAGAAGAAAATTAGCCTATTAAACTTAAAAATAAAAAATTCAAGTAAACCCCACTTCAAATTTTCATTTTCAATTTCCAAAAAATTTAGAATTTCCTTTTTCTTCTAAAATCATGGAACCATATTACTTAAAAAAAATATGGCTTAATTCTTCACAAATTAATTTTTTAGAAGGTAGTGCTAATTTTAAAGTGGGGTACTTTTAATTAAAGAATATTTGTAAAGTTTTAAGAAACATTTATAAGTGCCCTTTTCAAATGGTTCACCATTCTTTTTATGCAATTTATTTTGGTTGTTTAATGGCACGAGTGCAAGGTACACTATCAAATGACAGTATATGCATACATTGTATGTCATAGTAGTATGGGGTTTGTGGATGCCTAACACTTTGATAAAAAATAAAAATTCAAACTTTTCAAAAGGCCCCTATGTAGATAAATTTTAGATTAGTTTACAAGATAAATTGTTTTTTTATGATGACTGTGTAGGTGGTATGGTTGTATGGTCATGTTGTCTAAAAAATTTTGCATCTTGGCTCAACATCACCAAAGTAGGAAAAATTTATATCAAAATTTATCTTCGAGCCTCCTTGATCACAACCATTGGGTCAATTTTGTCTCACGGGGCCAAATTTGAAACTTGACACCCAAAACCCTCAAAATGCAAATCCATGGAAACTCAATTTGAAACATTTTTTTATAAAACCAGATCTAAAAAAATACCCACAAATTTGTAACTCCATTGTTAATCTTAGAGGATCTAGTTAATACTTAGAGGGGGGGATCAATCAGTATTAACAACACTTTGAAAAAATGAAACTTAAACTTATCAAATATTCATCAAATCAAACATAAACCAATTACAAATCCATTTACCAGTACTGGTATCTACTGATAATCATATGTTAAACTGATATATCAATGATTCTCACTAAGTGTTCATTAACCATGCATAAACTGAAAATAAATCATAACATCACATCAAAACATTCACCACATGATCACCATGATTTTCACATGGAAACCAAAAATAGGGAAAAACCACAGTGAGAATTGGTACCTACAAGAATTGTACACTCTTTTGGAATGTGCCCTGTTAGGTGCCTAGACCAGTTATGAGATTACAAAGATGCCCTCTTAGGAGAAAACCCTTTTAGGAGTCACCTAAATAAGGGATTTAGATGATGAGCCCTGTTAGGAGCTTTGACCTGTTAAGATCAATCTCACAAGAGGATTTAGAACTCAGATGTTGAGCCACCCTATTAGGGGATTTACAATATAAGGCCTATTAGGACCTACTCAGTTAAGGGATTTTATCTACTGCAACTGTTAGCGAACAATAGTAAATGATCTGGGTATAGCAACCAACCGCTTGCTTGATCAGATCCAATTATTCTCTAAGTCTGCAACACTCTGACAGATCTTCTCACACCCTAGTTTGGCTTCATACTCTTCTCAAGACCACCAACCGACCCAACAAACATCAACAATATCATCATACATAATTTTACAATTAGGTTGGCAACCAAACCCTAGATACATCAATATTTTACAATATAGATCATCAAATGAATCATTACAACATTTTTCAAGACAATATCGACTGTTGAGTGATTGTAACTCATCACAATGACTCCATGTGATACAAAGTCAAACCCTTTGAACACTCTTCTAATCATTTTTCTATTTCCCAAGAAATTCCATCTTCAAACATGCCAAAAAATAAATTCAACAATTTATGCGAGATGTGCCATGTCACCTCCAATATTTGAACTTGATGTAGATCACCACCAAATCAAAAATCGTCACCAATTAAGAAAATTCTTAACTAGTCCTTAAACCCTTCTTAAACCCTAGCAAAAACTCAACAAAAATTATAAACATAACTTTCGGTTGTCACAACACGATGTGGTTCTGCCCAGATACATGTTACAATGGTACAAACTCACATTCCAAACCTTAATGCCTTAATCATCATAAACCGCTAGATATAATCAAAATTTTCCTTGTTTACCAATTAAGTCCCTAATTTCTAGTTTCTTGATTCTTTATCAGTAAGCCCTCTCCGGTAGACCAAAAAGACTTAGATGACATAATACAACATAAATAAACATTATAAGTCATGAATAAACATTAGTTGCCATTAATGACAACAAGAATAACTAATCAAAGTCATCCAATCATGCAATCTCAATCTCTTCATCACAATCTCATCAACAGTCTTTTACTGGTTTAGTCATCATTCTCAATCAATATCAGTTATGCTAATCATGCCAACATTCTCCCCCTCTAGCATTGATCACAACACTAAACATCAACATAATCAATTTACACTGCTCTTCTCTGTTCTAGACCTTCTATGAAACTCTTCTCTTCTCTATTGCATCTCATCCATCGGTTACTTCATCTTCATTCCTTCTCCCATGAATGATAATTTTCTTCTCCCTAGTCACATTTCTTCTCCCCCTTTCTGATAGTTTCCTTTTCCTCCTTAAGCTAGTATAATTATATTTCTTCTCCCCCTTTGATAGAAATGTCAAAAGTCCATATGTATCACCGGTCATCAAATCTGCTATTGCTACCTTCAACATCTCTATTAACCATAACTAAGCTACTGCCCTTGCGGAGTAGCCTATGTCTCATCAATCCATAGTGAAAAATAGTCATTAAGCCCACTGGATTGATGCATCTCCTACATTCTAGCTATTCTTGTGTAGGGGTCTGACCCCTAATTTACCTCTGAGGTATTCAAAGGTTGTCTTCAGCAATGGTTTTATAAAGTTGTTTGCTAGCTACTCTTTTTTTGTCACATACTCCATTCTGAGTTGTCTTTCTTGTACGCTTTCCCTTAGAAAATGATGTTTCAATTCTATGTGCTTTGTTCTTGCATGTAACACAATTTTTTTTGAAATATTGATTGCACTAGTGTTATCATATTAAATAGTTACTGGTTTAGACATATCAAATTTGAATCCTTCAAGCACATGTGTCATCTAGATTGCCTGTGTGCAATTCATTGATGTTGTAACATACTTTGCCTCTGCAGTTAACTCAGAAACACAATTTTTTTTCTTACTTGTCCAAGAAACTAATCTACGTCCAAGATGAAAATCCCCACCGGTAGTTCTTTTATGATCATCAGCATTGTCTACTCAATCTACATTAGTAAACACATCCAAAGAAAAATCACCTTTAAAAGGATACCATAAACCATAATTTACTGTAACTTTTAGGTACCAACATATCCTTTTCATTGCTACCAAGTGAGTCTCCTTGGGATCTTTTTGAAATCTAGCAACCAGTCCAACAACATGTGCAATATCAGGCCTACTATGAACAACATAATGCAACTTACTAGTCATTGACCTCTATTCTTTCTTATCAATAGATGGTGAATCATCTTGTTTAGACAACTTGCAACCTATCACCATTGGAGTACCAACTAGTTTACAATCCTCCATGCCAAATGTTGTCAACACCTCTTTAACATACTTACTTTGACAAATAAATATTCCACCATCCAATTGCTAGACCTGCAACCCAATGAAAAACTTAATCTCACAAATAAGAGACATTTCAAATTCTTTCTTCATCTCCTCAACAAAAGCCATACATAAATCATCATCACCACCAAAAATTATATCATCGACAAATACTTCATCTATCAACATTCTGTCTCCATCATTCTTAAGATATATGTTATTCTCCTCACTGGTATGCTAGAATCCTATCTTGATCAAGTGTGCATGAAATCTTTCATACCATGCTCTCGGTGCTTACTTCAATCCATATAGTGCCTTATATAATAGTGCCATATAGTTCCTACTTCAATAGATGGTGAATCATCTTGTTTAGACAACTTGCAACCTCTCACCATTGGAGTACCAACCAGTTTACAATCCTCCATGCCAAATGTTGTCAACACCTCTTTAACATACTTACTCTAACAAATAAATATTCCACCATCCAATTTCTAGACTTGCAACCCAATGAAAAATTTAATCTCACAAATAAGAGACATTTCAAATTCTTTCTTCATCTCCTCAACAAAAGTCATACATAAATCATCATCACCACCAAAAATTATATCATCCACAAATACTTCATCTATCAAAATTCTGTCTCCATCATTCTTAAGATATATGTTATTCTCCTCACTGGTACTCTGGAATCCTATCTTGATCAAGTGTGCATGAAATCTTTCATACCATGCTCTCGGTGCCTACTTCAATCCATATAGTGCCTTATATAATTTGCAAACCATATCTTTATCCTTAGACAAAGCAAATCCATCTGGTTGTTCTATGTACACTTCTTCCTCAAGGACTCCATTAAGAAAAGTTGATTTAACATCCATCTAATAGAGTTTAAATCCTGTATAAGCAGCATAAGCAAGTAACATTCTTACTCCTTCCAATCTCGCCACTGGTGAAAAGGTTTCACTATAATCTTCTCCTTCTTCTTAAGCATAGCCTCTGCATAGCAACCTTTCTTTATTCCTCACAACCTTTCCTTCTTCATTTAACTTGTTTCTAAAGACCCATTTAGTGCCAATCAAATTCTTATCTTCTAGTCTAGGAACAAGTGACCAAGTCTTATTTTTTTCTATCTGATCTAATTCCTCATTCATTGCATTAATCTAGTCATAATCCTTTAATACTTATCTCACTATTTTAGGCTCAATAGTTGAAATCAAATGAGAATTTTTTGTAATTTTTCTCCTTGTTTGTACACCATCATTTTTATCTCCAATTATTTGGTCTTCTAAATGATTCAGTCTAACATATCTTGGTATTATTGATTTCAGTGTTGTTCCTTCTGCATCATGTTCTTCATGTTCTTCACCTCTTTCTTGATTTACCAGTTGAGCACCTATTTCTGTATTTTCCTGCTCAATATTCTTTTGTACTTCCGGTTCTATAAACACAAGTTTTTCTTCATCATTCTTAGGTTTAGATCTCCTAGTCTCACTAGATTTCTCAGAGAGTTTATCTACCTTCACATTTGCACTCTGAATGATCTTCTCAGTTCTCTTATTATAACATTTAAATGCCTTACTCTTTGTAGAGTAACCAAGAAAAATACCTTCATGTCACTTTGCATCAAAATTTTCAGTGAAATCATCACATTTAATAAAACATATACTCCCAAGATTTTGAAATAACTTACATTAGGAGTCTTTCCATGCCATAATGCATAAGGTGTTTTACTATTACCTCTCTTGACAAGTACTCGATTGAAATTTGTTGGCAATTGGCACTCAATTGGTTGGTTTCACTATATTGTCATTGATGGCAACATGGTATTGTGTTTCCGCTTAAAATTTTGGATCAATTGTGTACCGGAAGGCACTTCACAGATACTTCACCGACATGGGCACTGGTAGGGCAGAATGATTTCTTTGGTCACCGACAATGCAAACTGACATGGTTTAGTAAAGGTTATCGGTATTGGAGGCTGACATATCTTGGATCTGGCATCAACAATTGATTTTAATGTTTTTGCATTTATGTTATCTGGCCGACATGTAATTTGATATTGTATATATCTTTGTAAGACAACATAAGGCATGTAGTTTATATAGGGTATATAGGTCAGTTTGATAGATCATTTTGAGATGGACATGAGATAGGAGATAATGGATATGTGAATGTAATATGATGCAAAATATATCAAATAGATCATGTATGTGAGGAAATTAATGTAAGGGTTATTCCGGTAAATGGTTTAGGATTCAAACCGGAACAGACAAAGCTTAAACCAGAACTATATTTTGGCATAGAAGATGCTATCTTAGTAGTTCACACTTCTCCAGGATGTAGTGTTGAATTTTATGTACTCAGTGAGGCTCCTTTTGTGATTGAGCAGTGTGCTCTAGGTTGTAAGCCTTCCTACAAGTGCAAGCTCCTCATATTTTGTAATATCTCTTCATATGACTAGTGGATTGATTTTGTGGGTCACAAATCCCACCATGGTTTTTCCTCTTTTTAGGTTTTCCATGTATATATCTATGTGTTATGGTTCTTATTTATGTGATTGGCTTATTGGTTGCTTTACTTCTTTCAATTCTATATGTACCGATATATTGGTTGGTATATGCATATTAAATAATAAGCCTAAAATTAATCATTTTGGTATAACACGGATTCACCCCCCCCTTGTTAGTGTTATTGGATTCCAACAATTGGTATCAGAGCCTTGTACGTCAGAGGAAGTTTAACAACTTGAGGAAGATCCTGAAACTAGAATCCATGGATATGGCTTTGGAGATGTCATGCCCAAACTTTTGGGCAAAAACGCAACAACAATATTTTTTTAAAACAACATAAAAATACTAAATACTCTATGATAAGGATGATATAAATAAGTTTTGTCTAACTAAGGGTTATCTCAAGCATTAAAAGAATGGGTTCCTAAAGTTAATTTAATTAACTCCACCATTATAATGTTACAATTTAAACTAGACTAATTATACCCCAAAAGGGTCATCACAACTTAATTTATTAATTTAATTAATTTACCCCAATTAAATTCTCCAATTATTAATCAAGAGATATTAATTATCTCAAATAGTATTTAATTGCTCTTGGGCTATTTAAAATAATGTTAACACATATTTTATTGAATTTAAAATAATTAATTGAGCAATACCAATAACGTTTTTAAATTCGTCTATTAAAAATTAACTAAATCAATTATAAAAATAAGCTAGTCAATAACCTCATTCTAATGTCGAATGAATTCCCTAAACATTAAATATTAAATATTAAATATTTGCCATTAAACTACCTCCTAAACTAAAATTTAATCATTATACTATATAAAATTCCCATTAATAAACTCTTCTAATAAATTTACCCAATATGAATATAATATTACTATGCAATTAATTATTCCCAAATTTTAATTATAACTTCTAAATAGAGTCAACTAGATAAAATAATAACTTTAAATTACATGGCGAAATTCCCATTTCAAATTTTAAAAGGGATTCCCCCCGCCCTTTTATTATTTTATCCTTTTTATTATTATTATCTCTATTTCTAACCTAACTAGGGTTTCATTTAAAAAAACTATTAACAGTCTCTCTTTTTATTTTCTCTTTCTATTTTTATTTTACCCGAACCCGAAATTGGGTTAGGGTTTTATAACACTTTAACACATTTTTTTTTTTTTGTGTGTGTAGGTGTTCATGGGGGAGGAGGTGGCTGAAAGGTTTAATTGAGGCGGCGGAGTTGTGAGAGGGAGATGACACACAGTGGTATGGTGGTGGATTAAATGGAGAGGGGGCTGACGGGTATATGCCGCAGAGGGGGGCCCGAGGCAAGTGGTTGCAGTTCCACTAGTGGGTTGCCCCACTGGGTGGGTCGCAGCCCACATAGTGGCCTTGGTTGCTATGTGGGTCACTAACCACCTAGTGGCATGGCCCGCGGGCTTCCCCCAAGTAGAACCCGTCGTCTATCTTGCCATCCAATGCAAAAAAAATTATTAAATTATTTTTTTCTTTTAAAAATAGCAGCATATATTATATATTATATATTATATATATATACATATGGGCAAAGTCAATAGAAAATGCATTTTCGGGTATATATGTTTTAAATATATTTAAATTTTATATATGTTTATATTTATACACACACACACACACACACCCACGCACACACACATATATATGTATATTCTCATGCACAGATATATTTATTTTGAGTTTTAAAATAATCTTATCTTCTAAGTCAGAATATTAGATGTTCCTAATATATATTTGTATAGATTGAAATAGTCTATGTTTTTTAACAAAATATTAAATGTATGAAGAAATCTGATTGAAATGTATATGAGATGCATCACATATTTTATTTAATGTCTTTTTATTTTACAATGGCATATTAGAATGATTCAAATTGATAGGTATTTAGAATATTTAACCTGCATATATATATATATATATTCCTACAATCTGCACTTTAATTTTTTGTTACCCTAACTTAGAAAACATTTATAATTAACATAAATGATTTACTTAACACCTACACTATTTATTTCACATTCTTTTTGATAAATAAAGCAACAAGATGAGAATTTAAGAAGATTTAAAACTAACACTTTAAAAGTATTTTTCTTTCTACATTTCCTTTTTTTTTTAAACTTTAGACAGAAATAGCTTTTCCTATTTATTTTTAACTACATTTCTAACACTTATTTTTGCAGAATAACATAAATAGAAAAATGAAACAAATTAAATATTCATCTATTTTTCTTTTCCATTTCCAACATGCATAGAATTTATTATCTAATAAAACAGAAACAAATTTCTTTCCATATTTTTCAAGCAATGAACAAATACATACAAGTAACTCAAATGACTTTCTTTTCCCTTTATTTTTTGAATGAACTAGTCAAAATAAATACATTTATTACATCATTATTTCCTTTACACAAATAGGAAGATTACAAAATCAAGCCTCTTCATTTCTACCAAATGAGGGCTTGTCAAATACATTTAATTTTTTTGAAACTAAATACAATAAAATAGGATCTTGCAAATAAATTTCACTCCAATATTTAATCCAATCAAACCTGCAATAACATTTGTAGGTTGTGACCATGGAGGCTCACCTCCCAATCTAGACTTACATGAAGCCACCCCCGAGCTAGGAAAACCAAGGCTAAATGGGATAAAATCATTGCAAACGAAACACAAGAAAACTCACAACCATAAAACTCTCATCCCAAGGATAAACAAATTCACCAAGTGACTATTTCTTGTGGGGTGAAGGTGGACCAAGTATCTAGAGGAGAATATGCAAATAGGAGAACATAATGTCTTGGCAAGGCTACCAAGTAGAATAACCACAAGTTCAAACCTATCCCAACAAATATCCTTATGTCCCCCATGGCATACAAGCCTAAATCTCCCCTTATGACGCCCATTGCATAAATATAAAAATAACAATGCAGAAAGGGCCCTATAACGCTTGTGTATCACTCTCTTCCAAGAAGAGAATCTCTACAGTCTTAGGCTATCAAACAACCCTTCACCCCCAAGGCTACTCTACCCTCCCAAGGGTGAGTATGGCCTTGAAACACCCAAAAACATATAACATGTAACATGCAAGAAAAATACACAAGGAAGAACTCAAAACAATCTTCCCAAGCCTACAAAGAAAAGAACCATAGAAAAACACAAACAATATTTTCATATTTACAATACAACATATAAAAGGAAGTATTTCAACCAACCTTAAAAATCTGCAAATGGATATGAGGAGAATTTATAGGAGAGATGCCCAATCCACTATTCTTTTTCCTTCTCAAGACTTAGAAAATAATCCAACTACAAAAACTAAAACCAAAATTTGAGCAAGAATTATATGTCTCCAAAAATGGAGAGTGGGTGATCAAAATTCTCCCTCTCAAACCATTCCCTAAGAAGACACTCCTCACTCCTTCCAATCCTCTTGGGAAGGGTGAGGAATTTTCATAGGTTGTTCTTCCCAACACCTTACAATCTCTCCAAACAAGGCAACCCAAAAAGGTAAAATAAAATGGGGGAGAGAAAATATCACTCATTAATAAGGTTGTCTAACCCAGGTAAGATCCTCAAAAGTTGAAATTCGGCCATCTTGAAAAACTCAACTTTTGAGGTGACTAGACAGTCATCAGAGAGTGGACACATGGCTAAAATTGGTCTTTACCCATAGGTATAACATATGGCCCATTAAATAGGCCCCTAACCTAACCTTAGGAGTTAGTTTAACCCTCTAGAAACTCACCCAAAGTTTACCTACGGGTCAACCTTGAGTTGACCTTTCTAATGGCTCCCTATCCAAGACTTTCTTGGGACCATACTAGGATATTTTGAAAATGCATTAGTAAAACAAATTCCCTCCGAGGGACATGTCACTGCCAACTCACTTCACAACACATGTGTCAAGTGACACCACAAAATTATACCATACTTAAATACACATGGCTATATCCCTTTTTTTGGAATTAATAATTTTAACAATTTCAAATTAAACACACATCCAAGCATAAACATTTACAAATAAAATACATTTACACATAAGGTTTTGTCTCTCCAAGTAGACAACCCTTGGCTCCACAAACACACATATGTTTAGGAGTGGTTCTCCGAATAGTTTCCATGGTAACATGGATTAGTTTTCCTGCACATCTCACTTTGCACATTAGTAATTCCAATAATCACATATAATATTATCATATGAAAAAATACAATTCAAACATTTGCACACAGTTTCAATTATAATAATCAAGTTTCCCATTATCCAATAAAATCCACATAAAATAATATACTAAATGGAATCATCATAATCATCAAGAAATTTAATCATCTATAAAACATGCATCCATAATTTCTAGCATAAAAAATGAAGTACTGCAAATCAGAGATAAGTGACATACACCATATCAATATTATCCAATCACTGGATCATATAGAATCTATGTCCATAATGCATCAAAATAAAGTATCAATAATAAGTCCAAAACATGAGAAATAACTGTAACTTGAGATGGCACTTGAAGATTATGATGCTAAAAGGTTGAAGAACTTAAAGCTACAAGATGAGTTGAATTCTGCTAAGGAATTCATTCTTGTCCTTCAAGAGAGGCTATCATCTGTTCAATCTAGGAGGAAGGAACATTTGCAAAGTCAAGATGATAGAGAGAAAAATACACTTAAGGATCAATATCAGAAATTGAGTCAGGAGAATATGGTTATAAAAAATGAAATGCAAGTTATAACTATGAGGATGTTTAAGGAGATTGAGGATAGAAAGAAGAAGGAAGAAAGTTTTGTTTTATCCCTGAAGAATAAATTGAAGAATGTGGTAGGTTGGTTCATGAGAATGATATGTTGAGACCTGATTTGGTACAATCCCGGAGTAATGAACAAGAGATTGAGAGACAAATTATAATTCTAAGAGAAGATTTAACTACTGCAAGTGAGTACAAAGAAAAATTCAAGATTAGCTCATCACTGCTAGATGAGTTATTGGAGAGACAAAGGCAGATTGGAGATTCTAGTGGACTTGGATTTGAGCAAGGATAGAGTTCTGGTATTGCTAATGAAGATCAAAACCATAAGGCACTGGTAAGGAAATTTAATACTTATAAATTCAATCGTAGATGTTGTGTTTACAATAGATTTGGTCACATGGCTAGACAATGTAAAAACAAAGCAAATCAGAACCCTGATTCTTCTCCTAGTAAATGTTCTAAATACAATAAGTATGGTCATAAAATAGAAGATTGCAGAATGAATGTTAAATGCTATGTATGTGGAAAATTTGGACATATGGCTAATCAATGCAGGTCAAGCAATTTCATTGGTTTTAGCAAAGCAATTCAAAGGAACAATGTTACATGTTATGCATGTAATGAGGCTGGACATATTGCTAAATTTTGTAGAAGCAAAAATCCACCAGTTGGTAATGGAGGATAAAATGAGAAAGGAAAAGAGAAGGTTAGTGAAATCTGGCAAGATCATACTCAGAGATGGGTTAGAAAGACTGAAGAACAATCAGATGGGAATGTATCACTTACTTATTTGGCAGAGGAGGCTACTCCTACACTGGCAAGTAGCTTATATGGTAACTAAGGCAGATGCCTTAGGGGTAGGAAAAATTCATGAAGATGTTGCATATGCCTTGGGAAGAGGTTCTAGAAGATGTTCCAGATATTCAAGATGATTAACTGACATGGATATGTTTTGAGTGAGATCTGATATCATTTATGTCAATAGAAGATTAGGGGTTTTATTGGAGGTTAAAAGGTCAAATTGACTTCATTGTTGATCACCTTGCATTAAAAGAAACTTTAGAGAGATTAAGAGTGACTAAGTGCGATCAAACACAATACAGAGCAATCAGATTTCTTCTTGAGGTCTAGAAGAATTTGTTGAAGGTTTTCACCGAGAGTGATCAAAAGGTATTTATCTTTAAACATGGAAGCGAGATCATTATCTATTCCTATTTGTGTTGCAAACCCAACTGTGGTAGAGGTCAAGGACCACCCCAAGCCAATTTTCAAGTGGTATCCACATGGACTACCTTGGAAGATTCGATTGGAGCATTTTCTCGTGTTCTAGAGGGAGTTGTCTATGTAGAGGATGTTAGGGCATATATTCACTATCATATCTATGTAGAGGATGTTAGGGCATATATTCACTATCACATAGATGACTTGGGAACTTAAAAAATTAAGGGCATGTATATGAATGAGCTGATGCAAGAATCTGGAAAGATCAAATTAGGATTCAAGCATATTGAAGACCTAGGGTTTCCCACTATTCTGTATATTCCAAAATTTGAGGATGAAATAATCAGATATGTCTTGAGTAGAGTACATGGGGAATTTATATGGTTAAATAGACCTTACAAAATCATTGAGGAAGCCATCTGGATAATTAGTTGTTTACCAATGATTAGACAACATCCAGACAAAAATGTTTCACATGATTTCATGAAAAAGATCACTAACATGACACCTAACAAAAGATCCATGAAAGTGAGCATTATCACCAACACGTACATCAAATTTGGTAGCATGATCATTGGGTATAAGGTAAATCAATCAAATCGACTGAATTCTATTTCCAGTTCATTCATTTTGGCTGCATACAAAATGATGAGAGAGAATGTAAAATTAGATCTATGTGGTTGGATGATATATGAGTTGTTAATAAAACTAGGGAAAATTAAGGGTGAAAAGAAGAGTACATTCTGGTATGGCAACTTGATAGTTTTCTTGATGAACATTATATTTCATGAATTATACACCCAATTTTGGTAAGAGACAATGGGTATTTGACATCCCGATAGGGAGACAATTGAAATAGTCAATTGCTACTTTAGGAATTCAAAGAGATGATAAGGTATGGGGATATTTCAAAGCATTCCAGAAATCTATGAGGTCTAGGGTAAGGGTACCTGAGCATATTGTAGAAAAATATTCAACCAACATATGCTTCATGGTAAAGAAGGATGAGACGCTTATGGAATTAGTTAAACCCCAAAAAAATTGGATTGAAGAAATGGGCTATGAGGTGGATACACACATTCTTGGTGCCTATGCAAAAATGTTGATTGATGCACTAATTGGTGAGGCAAAGAAGCCTTGTGGTACTGCACAATAGAAAACTCAAGAGGTTGAAATAGAGTTCAATCGAAAGAAAAGAGAGAAGCAGGAAGGGAAAGCAAGCAAATTTTTGGAGAAGGTCTCAAAGGACATCAAAGTACTAATTGATGTTGTCCCAGAGAAAGACGAAAAGAGGAAGAATCCTAAAGTTCATATTGAGCCTGTTACTATAGAATCAAAATCTGAGGATGACACACTGTTGGCATTTAACAGGGTTGTGAGGAAGAAAATAGAGGAAGCAAAGGAAGAAGATAAGAAGCAACCGGTCAGGAAGGTTACAATCAAAATACCGGCACAAAAGAGGGCACCAAAGGAAACACCTTCAGCTGCATCTGGTACTACAAAGAGGAAGAAGAAGAGTGACATTGACTTAGCAATTAAATCTGGTAATGTGACTATCATGCCACCTAAAACTTGTGCAGAGTTAGTAGATGAAATCACTAAAGATGTCATGTTGAAGAATGTTCAATTTTATTATGAGCACTTAGAGGATGATGAACAAAGACAGGTAGATGAAGTAGTCTTATTATACTTGGATATTTATAAGAAAGCCTTAATAGAAATAGAAAATCAAATACTAGCTAAATTGTATAATATGTTAGATGCTAGAAGATTGTTAGCTATGCAAAAAGATAAACATATTAAAATTCAAGAGCTATTGTCTATTTCTATTAATTTGCTCCAGATGAAATGGAAAAGACACTTGAGGTGGTAGACAAAAAAGTTTTCAATAGAAAACATAGAATAACTAGTCTGATTCTAGGAAGAGTAAATGAAATAATAAAGGAGACTCAAAAAGCATGGGTTAAATTTCTTGGAGAAAACAGAGGATTCTTTACTTCACTGGAAACTAGTTGAAGGAAAAGGAAAGGGGATTATGGGTACTTCACCCTCAGTTTTGAAAAATATTAAGATAGTGGTAATTGAGCCCCCAGTAAATACAAATGTACAAACAAATATTGAGATACTGGTTAATACAAAGAGTGAACAAGTTAATATTGTACAAGATATTAATATTGAGGATAATTTTCCTCTGGATAAAAATGTACAAGTTGAGGTTACAATTCCTATGGAGTAATCGATAGTTACACAGACTGCACCAAGAGGCGAAGCCACTAGTTCAAGTGGGGAGGTTATAAAGGATAAATCTTTAGAAGAGAAGATAGGTGAATCCAAGAGGGAACTCATAGTTGGTCCATCACTTTTGTCAATTGACACCTCATAGGTCGAAAAGAAAAATATCACAGAGATGATTCCTACTAAACTCATGATGATGGTAGCACAAAAACTAATGAAGGAGGGATCCAGAGATAAAGGGATTATTGATCAATTAATCAATATTTTACACAAACTGGTCCTAGAGTGTAAAATTGAAAATGAAGCAAGCCCATCTGGCAAGCTTAAAATAATCACTAAGCATATTTCAAAAGATTTTCAATCCTTACAACAAATCTCAAACTGGAAAGTACTGGAGAGGTTTACTCAGGCTAAGAGAGCTTCTTTTGATCAGGTAATTGAATCTGAGAAGAAAAAGATTGATGAGAAGCTGATACTAATAGAAAATTATTTGAAACAATGTACAAA
>NW_026728891.1:552500-564178 GCF_030272615.1 Cryptomeria japonica | reverse complement strand
GTGCGAGGCGAAGGATGCGGCGAGAAGGACCCAACGGCTAGACGGAAGAGGCTTCGGGTCCGCCTCGGAATGGTCTAAGCATCGGACGCGCTTGGGGCGACTACCAGTGACAACCCCTTATCCCGCGACGCGTCCGATACACAGATAGTTCCAAGGCGGCCGAGGAGCCTCACCGCATAGCAATCGGGGTGCGAGGCGAGGGATGCGGCGAGAAGGACCCAACGGCTAGACGGAAGAGGCTTCAGGGCCGCCTCGGAATGGTCCAAGCATCGGACGCGCTTGGGGCGACTACCAATGACAACCCCTTATCCCGCGACGCGTCCGATACACAGATAGTTCCGAGGCGGCCGAGGAGCCTCACCGCATAGCAATCGGGGTGCGAGGCGAGGGATGCGGCGAGAAGGACCCAACGGCTAGACGGAAGAGGCTTCAGGGCCGCCTCGGAATGGTCCAAGCATCGGACGCGCTTGGGGCGACTACCAGTGACAACCCCTTATCCCGCGACGCGTCCGATACACAGATAGTTCCGAGGCGGCCGAGGAGCCTCACCGCATAGCAATCGGGGTGCGAGGCGAGGGATGCGGCGAGAAGGACCCAACGGCTAGACGGAAGAGGCTTCAGGGCCGCCTCGGAATGGTCCAAGCATCGGACGCGCTTGGGGCGACTACCGTTGCCAACCCCTTATCCCGCGATGCGTCTGATACACAGATAGTTCCGAGGCGGTCGAGGAGCCTCACCGCATAGCAATCGGGTTGCGAGGCAGATTATTGGGAAGGGAACCCCCTGGGATGCGGCTCAAGCAGTGCCCAAAGGGACTGGAATGCGGAATCACATCGAGAGACCCAAATGCTATACGAGGGCTCAAATCGAATTATCGATTTGGCCACGACATGGACGCATCAGAACGACTACCTTTGCCGAACCACTCGCAATTGCATCCATACCGAAACCAATAGACATTTCCGTTAGAGCCCTCGCATAGCATTCGGGAATCTCGCATGCCCCTCTAAATCGACCAATGCTGGCGCTCAATGAAAATCCGAGCGCTACCACCGTTCGAGCGCCAGCATTGGTCGAGTTAGAGGGGCACGGGGGAGAATGCTCCAGTCAACACCTCCCCTATATAAGTTATTTGTCCGATTCTCGCACAACCGTAGTCTGCCTCGTCGAATCAAACAACGGTCCCAGATTCCGACTTCCGTTCCGTAGAGACCCAAAAGCTAGATGGAGGCTCGCAAGAAAGAGAGTCGGCGCATAGCAATCGGGTTTCTCGAACGTTTAGGGACCGAGCTCACTTGCGGATAGGGCAAAATCCGCCAAGCAACCCAAAAGCTAGACGGGGGCTCGAATCGAATCGCCTAGGCGGCCACAACAACGACGTGTTGGATCGACTACCAGTGCCAAACCATTCAGCAAGACTAGTCTGTGTCGAGGCCGGATAGAGATTCTCAGAGAGCGCCCGCATAGCATTTAGGAGACCTGCCGCGTCCCTCACACTCGACAAATGGTGGTGCACGTTTATAAATCCGAGCGATCCCAACCCTTTCAAGCACCAACATCGGTCGAGATAGAGGGGCACGGAGGGGGCTGCGTGAGACAACACAGTCCCCTATATAAGTTATTTGTCCGATTCTCACACATCCGAAGAATGGTCATCAAATCGGACAACAGCCCAAACTTCCGACTTCCGTCCCAGAAAGCCCAAGAGCTATCTAAAACGTTCATGGCCGGAACTCGATCGCGGCTATACCAGTCCGCCAAGCAACCCAAAAGCTAGACTGGAGCTCTAGTCGAATCACCTCTGTGGCCATTGCAAGGACGTGTTGGAGCGACTACCATTGCCGAACCATTCCGCAGGTCGAGTCCATACCAAGGCCGCATAGAGATTCACGATGAGCTCCTGCATAGCAATCAGGAGACTTGCCGTGTCCATCACAATCGATAAATCCTGGTGCAAGATTTTTGCATCCGAGCGCTCCAACCAGTCGAGCACCAGCATCAATCGACATAAACGGGCACGGGGGGAGGATGCTCGAGAACACTACCTCCCCTATATAAGTTATTTGTCCGATTCTCAAGCAGCCGAAGTCTGGTCATCGAATCGGGTCAAAGACCACAACTTCCGACTTTACCCACAATGCAAGTCATCGAATCGAACATCGGCCCCCGAGTCGGACTCCATGCGTATGTCAGGTCATCGGACCCAAATTCCGCCTTCCTGCGCATGGCGGGCCATCAATATCAACTCGGTCATCGGACCCAAACTCCGCCTTTTTGCGTATGGCACGCCTTCAAATCGGTCATCGGACCCAAATTCCGCCTTCCTGTGCATGGCGGGCCATCAACATCAACTCGGTCATCGGACCCAAATTCCGCCTTTCTGCGCATGGCACGCCATCAACTCGGTCATCGGACCCAAATTCCGCCTTCCTGCGCATGGCAGGTCATCGGACACAAATTCAGACCTCGCCAATATGCCTACGTATCGAATCGGTCATCGGACCCAACTTCCGACTTCATCCATACTGTAGGGTCTTTGAGGTTGGCGCGGTGCGCTCAACCCAGGGAGTCGACCCATCGAAGCATACACCTCCCCTATATAAGCTATTTGTCCGATTCCCACACCTGTGTAGTTTGCACCTCTGACCAGGACATCGACCCCAACTTCCGAACTCGACTGCAACGACGGCACCAGCGCCTTGGTGCGCACCTTGCGACGCACAGTCCCAACATTCGCCTTCCTGCACATGGCAGGTCATCGGACCCAAATTCCGACCTCGCGAGTATGCCTACATATCGAATCGGTCATCGGACCCAACTTCCGACTTCATCCATACCGTAGGGTCTTTGAGGTTGGCGCGGTGCGCTCAACCCGGGGAGTCGACCCAACGAAGCATACACCTCCCCTATATAAGCTATTTGTCCGATTCCCACACCTGTGTAGTTTGCACCTCCGATCAAGACATCGACCCCAACTTCCGAACTCGCCTCCAACGACCGAACCAGCGCCTTGGTGCGCACCTTGCAACGCACAGTGCCAACATTCGCCTTCCTGCACGTGGCAGGTCATCGGACCCAAATTCCGACCTCGCGAGTATGCCTACATATCGAATCGGTCATCGGACCCAACTTCCGACTTCATCCATACCGTAGGGTCTTTGAGGTTGGCGCGGTGCGCTCAACCCGGGGAGTCGACCCAACGAAGCATACACCTCCCCTATATAAGCTATTTGTCCGATTCCCACACCTGTGTAGCTTGCACCTCCGATCAGGACATCGACCCCAACTTCCGAACTCGACTAAAAAGACCGCACCAGCGCCTTGGTGTGCACCTTGCAACGCACAGTGTCAACATTCGCCTTCCTGCACATGGCAGGTCATCGGACCCAAATTCCGACCTCATGAGCATACCTACTAATCGAATTGGTCATCGGACCCAACTTCCGACTTCATCCATACCGTAGGGTCTTTGAGGTTGGCGCGGTGCGCTCAACCTGGGGAGTCGACCCATCGAAGCATACACCTCCCCTATATAAGCTATTTGTCCGATTCCGACACCTGTGTAGTTTGCACCTCCGCTCAGGACATCGACCCCAACTTCCGAACTCGCCTGCAACGACCGAACCAGCGCCTTGGTGCGCACCAAAAGTGCGCACTTTTGGAGGGCACTTTTGTGCGCTCCAAAGGTGCGCACTTTTGGAGGGCACTTTTCTGCGCTCCAAAGGTGCGCACTTTTGGAGGGCACTTTTTGGAGGGCACTTTTCTGCGCTCCAAAGGTGCGCACTTTTGGAGGGCACTTTTTGGAGGGCACTTTTCTGCGCTCCAAAGGTGCGCACTTTTGGAGGGCACTTTTTGGAGGGCACTTTTCTGCGCTCCAAAGGTGCGCACTTTTGGAGGGCACTTTTTGGAGGGCACTTTTCTGCGCTCCAAAGGTGCGCACTTTTGGAGGGCACTTTTTGGAGGGCACTTTTCTGCGCTCCAAAGGTGCGCACTTTTGGAGGGCACTTTTCTGCGCTCCAAAGGTGCGCACTTTTGGAGGGCACTTTTTGGAGGGCACTTTTCTGCGCTCCAAAGGTGCGCACTTTTGGAGGGCACTTTTCTGCGCTCCAAAGGTGCGCACTTTTGGAGGGCACTTTTTGGAGGGCACTTTTCTGCGCTCCAAAGGTGCGCACTTTTGGAGGGCACTTTTGTGCACTCCAAAGGTGCGCACTTTTGGAGGGCACTTTTCCTGTGCTCCAAAGGTGCACACCTAGGTGAGCACCTTCGACCACACCTTGTAGCACACCAAACTCTGACTTTCGACTTCATCCGCAATGCAGGGTCTTTGAGGTTGGCGCAATGCGCACAACCAGGGGAGTCGACCCATCAAACCCAACACCTCCCCTATATAAGCTATTTGTCTGATTCTCATACATGCGTAGCCTGCAGGAGCAATTAGGACATCGACCCCAACTTTCGGCTTCTAAACGAAAACAAGGTCTTTGAGGTTGGTGTAATGCGAACAACTAGGGGAGTCAACCCATCAAACCCAACACCTCCCCTATATAAGCTATTTGTCTGATTCTCATACATGTGTAGTCTACAGGAGCAATTAGGACATCGACCCCAACTTTTGACTTCTTAACGAAAACAAGGTCTTTGAGGTTGACGTAATGCGCACAACCAGGGGAGTCGACCCATCAAACCCAACACCTCCCCTATATAAGCTATTTGTCCGATTCTCATACATGTGTAGCCTGCAGGAGCCATTAGGACATTGACCCCAACTTTTGACTTCTTAACGAAAACAAGGTCTTTGAGGTTGGCGTAATGCGCACAACCAAGGGAGTTGACCCATCAAACCCAACACCTCCCCTATATAAGCTATTTGTCTGATTCTCATACATGTGTAGCCTGCAACAACGATTAGGACATCCACCCCAACTTCTGAATTCGTCTGCGTTGACCGCACCAAAGGTGCACGCCTTGGTGCTCACCAAAATCCGACTTCCGACTTCTTCTGCTATGCGGGGTCTTTGAGGTTGGCGCAGTGCGCACAACCAGGGGAGTCAACCCACCGAATGCAACACCTCCCCTATATAAGCTATTTGTCTGATTCTCATACATGCGTAGACTGCAGCAATGATTAGGACATCCACCCCAACTTTTGACTTCTTAAACAAGACAGGGTCTTTGAAGTTGGTGCAGTGCACACAACCAGGGGAGTCGACCCATCAAACGCAACACCTCCCCTATATAAAGCTATTTGTCCGATTCTCATACGTGTAGTCTGCAGCAGCGATTAGGACATCGACCCCAACTTCCGAATTCGTTTGCATTGACCGCACCAAAGGTGCACGCCTTGGTGTGCACCCTGGAGTGCACTTTGGTGCTCACCTCGGTGCACACTTTGGTGTGCACCTCGGTGTGCACCAAAGGTGCGCACCTTGGAGCGCACCAAAGGTGTACACTTTGGAGCGCACCACATAGGGTCTTTGAGAGGTTGGCGCAGTGCGCACACCAAGGTGGGTGTTGAGGTGCGTGCCGAGGTGGGTGGGTGCTAGGGTGCGCTCCATGGTGGGTGCCAGGGTGGGTGCGTGCTAGGGTGGATTCCAAAGAGGGTCATAGGGTGGGTGCCAAGGTGGGTTGGTGATATAGTGGGTTCAAAGGTGGGTACTAGGGTGGGTTCCAAGGTGGGTCACAAGTTGGGTGCCAGGATGCGTGGGTGTTAGGTTGGGTGCCAAGGTGGGCTCCTGCGTGGGTGGGTGCTAGGGTGGGTTTCAAGGTGGACGCGAGGGCGGGTGCCAAGGTGGGTAACAAGTTGGGTGTTAGGATGGGTGAGTGCTAGAGTGGGTGCCAAGGTGGGTGGGTGCTAAGGTGGATGCCAAGGTGGTTCACAGGGTGGGTGGGTTCTAGGGTGAGTTCCAAGGTGGGTCACAGGTTCAGTGCTAGGGTGGGTGTCAAGGCGGGTGTCGAGGTGCCTGGGTGCTAGGGTGTGGATGCCAATGTGGGTCATAGGGTGGGTACTAGGGTGGGCTGCAATGTGGGTGCCAAGGTGGGTAACATGCTCGGTGGGTTCTAAATTGGGTGCCAGGGTGGGTGTGCACCCACCTTGCCCGAGGTGGGTGCCAAGGTGCCAGTGTGGGTGGGTGCTAAGGTGGATGCCAAGGTGGGTGAGAAGGTGGGTGATAGGTTGAGTGGTAGGATGGGTGGGTGCCAAGATGGGTCACAGGGTGGGTGCAAGGGTGGGTAGGTGCTAGGGTTGGTGTCAGGGTGGGTGGGTGCTAGGTTGGGTTCCAAGGTGGGTGCGAGGGTGAGTGTCAAGGTGGGTCACAGGTTAGGTGCTAGGATGGGTGAGTGCTAGGGTGCAAAGGTGCCAGGGTGGGTGCTAGGATGGGTCGATGCTAGGGTGAGTGGCAAGGTGGGTCCACAAGTGTCAAGGTGGGTGCCGAGGTGGGTGCCAAGTCGGCGACTGCTATGGTGGATGCCAAGGTGGGTCACGGGGTGGGTGCCAAGTTGCTAGGTTGGGTTCCAAGGTGGGTGCCAACGTGGGTGCTAGGGTGCGTGGGTTAAAGGGTGTGTCACAACGTGGGTGCCAGGATGGGTGCGCACCCACACTGGCCAAGACGGGTGCGGGTGCAAGGTTGGGTTCCAAGCCCGGTCACAGGCTGGGTGCTAGGATGGGTGGGTGCCAAGGTGGGCACCAGGGTGGGTGCACCCACCCTGGCCAAGGTGGGTCACGGGGTGGGTCCTAGGGTGGGTAACGGGGTGGGTACTAAGGTGCGTGCCAAGGTGGGTCATAGGGTGGGTGCCAAGGTGGGCACCAGGGTGGGTGTGCACCAACCCTAGCCAGGGTAGGTCACGGGGTGGTTGTCGGGGTGGGCGTCAAGGAGCCAAGGTGGGTGGCAAGTAGCCAAGTTGCGTGCCAAGGTGGGTGTCGGGGTGGGTGCCAAGGATCCAAGGTGGGTGCCAAGGAACCAAGGTGGGTGTCTGGGTGGGTGCCGAGGTGGGAGCCAGGGTGGGTCCCAAGGTGAGTGCAAAGGTGGGTGCCAGGGTCAAGGTGAGTGCCAATGTGGGTTCCAAGGTGCCAGGGTCAGGGTGAGTGCCAATGTGGGTTCAAAGGTGCTAAGTTGGGTGCGAGGTTGGGTGCGAGGGTGGGTGGGTGCCAAGGTGTGCTAGGTGGAAGCCCGGGTGGGTCGGCATCCCATGGGTGTCGAGTTGGGTGCCTGATGGGTGCTTCTTGTCAAGTTTTAGTCGTCGGGACTCATTTCGAGCCTTAGAGGTCGTTTCTTGTCCGGTTGCCCTGTCTTCGACCTGGGAACCCAATTTTGGTCCTCGGGTCCCATTTTTTTTTGTCTCGCATCCCACTTTTGGCCTGTGGCCTTTTCGGGGTCGATTCTCGTTTTGGGCATCAGAGCATGTTTCTTCTCCTAAAACCCAATATTTGTTTATTAAGTCTCGGAACACATTTTTGTTCTCGTGGACCCATCATGGGTCTTGGAACGCATTTGTGGTCCTTGGGTCCCATTTTGCATCCCGAAACTTGTGTTTTGGTGCTTGATCCCTATTTTGGGTGCCCACCTTGCACCAAGTGCGCACCCGGGGCAAACCGAGCGCCTTGGTGCACCAGGGCAAGATCGAGCGTGCACCCGAGGCGCCCCGAACATGCACCAAGGTGCACTCGGCCCACATGTGAGCGCAGGTCGTTGCGCCCGAGGTGGTGTGTGGGCACCGCGTTGCAGACGGGACACTGCACGCACACGACGCCCCCTCCAGGTGCACGCACGTAGGCCGGGCCGGGTGCACACCCGACGCCCTAGCAAGGTGCGCGCACCCGGGCAGGGCTCACACTTGGCGAACGGGGCGCACTTCGCGAGGGAGGGTGTGCACCTCGACGGGGGTGGGTGGCCGGGGTGGATTCGCACGTGGGTCGCGGTTTGCTAAGTACACACTGCGACAAGCTCATAACGGGTGCGATCATACCAGCGTTAGTGCACCGGATCCCATCAGAACTCCGCAGTTAAGCGCGCTTGGGCCGGAGTAGTACTGGGATGGGTGACCTCCCGGGAAGTCCCGGTGTTGCACCCTTTTTTAGTTTTTCGCCGGGCGTCGCAATGCTATTTGAATAAACCTTTTGCCCGTTTGCGTTCTCGTCGGGGCCGGGCCGGGCCGGGGTGCGCTGCCCGCACTACCGCGCGCGCGGGGGCGACACCGAGCGCGCACCCGAGGCGCCCCGAGCACACAGGCCACGGTGCAACCCGGGCGTTGTGCGCGCACCCCGGTGCGCCCGAGGTGCTGCGCGCGCACCCAGGTGAAATCGGTGTGCACCTCGGCCAGTGCGCGCTCGGTCGAGTCGCGCACGTTGGCCAAGGTGCACGGTGATGTTTCTTACTCTAAGGTTCCGCACCAGACGCCCGGGACAGGTGAGCGAAGCTGGGCGGGGCCGGGTGCGCGGCCGGGGCAGGTGCACGCAGCTGGAGAGAGCTTTGGAGCACACTTCGGAGCGCACCAATGATGCGCTCCATTCAAAAGTTTCCTGAAAAGGCAAAAAAAGTTGAGATTATAGAATTTCCCACTTGAGAGATTGTAAAAAAAAAAAATTTAAAATGAAGGAAACGCGGGTGCCAAGGTGTGCGCAGCCCAGCCAAGGTGTGCGCACCAAGGCGCCCACCCTGGCGAAGGTGCACGCAAGGTGCGCACCCGAGGCAAACCGGACAATTAACCCAACTTTCGACTTCGCGCGCACCTTGGAGCGCACTTCGGAGCGCTCCTTGGTGCGCACCAATCTTGGGCACCTCGGAGTGCACCATGGCGCCCACCAAGGTGCGCACCCGGGGCAAACCGAGCTCCGACTTCGTGCGCACCTTGGAGCGCACGAAAGGTGCGCACCATGGCGCCCACCAAGGTGCGCAGCCCAGCCAAGGCGTGCGCATCAAGGTGCGCACCCTGGCGAAGGTGCGCACCCGGGGCAAACCGAGCTCCGACTTCGTGCGCACCTTGGAGCGCACAAAAGGTGCGCAACCCAGCCAAGGTGTGCGCACCCCGGTCAAACCGAGCTCCGAATCGTGCGCACCAGAGGTGCACGCCATCGTGCGCACCTTGGAGCACACTTCGGAGCCCTCCTTGGTGCGCGCCGATGTTGCGCACCTCGGAGCGCACCCGGGGAAAACAATGCAATTAACCCGACTTTCGACTTCGTGGGCACCTCGGAGCGCTCTCGGGTTCGCACCTCGGAGCACACCGAGGTGCGCACCTTTGATGCGCTGCCTTCACCAATTTCCAGAAAAGGCAAGAAAACATTGAGAAGGTGTGCGCACCGAGGTGCCCACCCTGGCGAAGGTGCACGCGAGGTGCGCACCCGGGGCAAACCGGGCTCCGACTTCGTGCACGCCGCACCTTGGAGCACACTTCGGAGCGCTCCTTGGTGCGCACCAGGGCGCGCAACCCAGCCGAGGTGCCCACCCCGGCGAAGGTGCACGCGAGGTGCGCACCCGGGGCAAACCGGGCTCCGACTTCGTGCACGCCATGGTGCCCACCGCGGCGAAGGTGCACGCGAGGTGCGCACCCGGGGCAAACCGGGCTCCGACTTCGTGCACGCCGCACCTTGGAGCACACTTCGGAGCGCTCCTTGGTGCGCACCATGGTGCCCACCAGGGCGCGCAACCCCGCCGAAGGTGCACGCGAGGTGCGCACCCGGGGCAAACCGGGCTCCGACTTCGTGCACGCCGCACCTTGGAGCACACTTCGGAGCGCTCCTTGGTGCGCACCATGGTGCCCACCAGGGCGCGCAACCCCGCCGAAGGTGCACGCGAGGTGCGCACCCGGGGCAAACCGGGCTCCGACTTCGTGCACGCCATGGTGCGCACCGCGGCGAAGGTGCGCACCCGGGGCAAACCGGGCTCCGACTTCGTGCACGCCGCACCTTGGAGCACACTTCGGAGCGCTCCTTGGTGCGCACCAGGGCGCGCAACCCAGCCGAGGTGCCCACCCCGGCGAAGGTGCACGCGAGGTGCGTACCCGGGGCAAACCGGGCTCCGACTTCGTGCACGCCGCACCTTGGAGCACACTTCGGAGCGCTCCTTGGTGCGCACCATGGTGCCCACCAGGCCGCGCAACCCAGCCAAGGTGTGCGCACCAAGGTGCACGCGAGGTGCGCACCCGGGGCAAACCGGGGTCCGACTTCGTGCACGCCGCACCTTGGAGCACACATCGGGGCGCTCCCGGGTTCGCACCGGCGTTGCGCACCGTGGTGGGCACCTCGGAGCACACCAAGGTGGGCAGCGAGGTGCGCACCTTTGATGCGATGCCTTCACTAATTTCCATAAAAGGCAAAAAAAAAACGAGATTTTAAAATTTCCGTTTTGAAAGATAGTGAGAAAAAGGGAATGCTGGTGCCATCTTGAGCCCGCCCTGGTGCGCAGCCCAGCCAAGGTGTGCGCACCAAGGTGCCCACCCTGGCGAAGGTGCGCGCCCGGGCAATTAACCCAACTTCCAACTTCGCGCGCGCCAGGGTGGGAGCGCACCCAACAACCGGGCCTGGGAAGAGCCAATGCGAGAAACCCCACCAAACGCTCTGACAAAAAAAGAGGGGGCGCTCCAGTAACCCCGCTTCGGAGCGCACCCTGGGCAAACCCAGCCAAGGTGCCCACCCCGGCCAAGGTGCAGGCGAGGTGCGCACCCGGGGCAAACCGGGCTCCGACAACGTGCACGCCGCACCTTGGAGCACACTTCGTAGCGCTCCCGGGTGCGCACCTCAGAGCACACCAAGGTGGGCAGCGAGGTGCGCACCTTTGATGCGCTGCCTTCACTAATTTCCAGAAAAGGCAAAAAAAAAAGGAGATTTTAAAATTTCCGTTTTGAAAGATAGTGAAAAAAACGGAACGCGCGTGCCATCTTGAGCCCGCCCTGGTGCGCAGCCCAGGTAAGGTGCCCACCCTGGCAAAGGTGCGCACCCGGGCAATTAACCCTACTTCCGACTTCGTGCGCGCCAGGGTGGCAACCGGGCCTCGGAAGAGCCAATGCGAGAAACCCCACCAAACGCTCCGACAAAAAAAGAGGCGGCGCTCCAATAACCCCGCTTCGGAGCGCAGCCGGGGCAAACCCAGCCAAGGTGCCCACCCCGACGAAGGTGCACGCGAGGTGCGCACCCGGGGCAAACCGGGCTCCGACAACGTGCACGCAGCACCTTGGAGCACACTTCGAAGCACTCCCGGGTGCCCACCGGCGTTGCGCACCGTGGTGGGCAGCGAGGTGCGCACCTTTGATGCGCTGCCTTCACTAATTTCCAGAAAAAGGCAAAAAAAAATGAGATTTTAAAATTTCCGTTTTGAAAGATAGTGAAAAAAAAGGAACGCGGGTGCCATCTTGAGCCCGCCCTGGTGCGCAGCCCAGGCAAGGCATGCGCACCAAGGTGCCCACCCGAGGTGCACACCCGGGGCAAACCGGGCTCCGACTTCGTGCAGGCCGCACCTTGGAGCACACTTCGGAGCGCTCCTTGGTGCGCACCATGGTGCCCACCAGGGCGCGCAACCCAGCCAAGGTCTGCACACCAAGGTGCCCACCCCGGCGAAGGTGCACGCGAGGTGCGCACCCGGGGCAAACCGGGCTCCGACTTCGTGCACGCCATGGTGCCCACCGCGGCGAAGGTGCACGCGAGGTGCGCACCCGGGGCAAACCGGGCTCCGACTTCGTGCACGCCG
>NW_026728891.1:527500-542500 GCF_030272615.1 Cryptomeria japonica | reverse complement strand
GAGATCGGACTGCTACGATTTACCCCAACAATCATCGTGCCACTCTTCGCAGAGAGGTGATAGACGCCAACGAGCCCGCGCATAGCAATCGAGGTGTAAAAAGGGCGTTGAAGGCAGGAAGCCTGGACGAAAGAGGCTACGAGGTCACCTCGAAGCGGTCTAAGAATCGGGCGCACTTGGGGCGACTACCAGTGCCAACCCCTTATCCCGCGGTGCGTCCGACACACAGAAATTTCCAAGGCGGCCAAGGAGCCTCCCCGCATAGCAATCGGGGTGTGAGGTTACGGATGCAGCATTGATAGCAATCGAGGTGTGAGGCGAAGGATGCAGAAGTGAGAGCCGAGGGATGTAGCAGAGATAGCAATCGGGGTGTGTGATGCAGAAGAGATAGCAATCGAGGTGTGCGGTGGGAAGGGCCCAGCAGCCAGAATGCATGAAGCGACGGATGAAGCAGTGATGACAACCGGGCTGTGAGGAGAGGAGGGATGCAGCCAAGAAAGCAATCAGGGCTCGAGGCAAGGGATGCATCAAGGATAGCAATCATGTTGTGAGGCGAGATTCCAAAGGCTAAACGTGAGAGGCTGCAGGGTCGACTCAGAGAGGTCTATGCATGTGAGAGGCTGAAAGCAAGGTCGACTCGGAGCGGTCTATGCATCGGGCGCGCTTGGGGCGACTACCAGTGCCAACCCCTTATCCCGCGACGCGTCCGACAAAGAGAACGTTCCAAGGCGGCAGAGGAGGTTACCAGCCGAAGGATGCAGTAGCAATAACAGGTATAGTTCCGCGGCGGCCGAGAAGACTCACCGCATAGGAATCGGGATGCGAGGCGAGGGATGCGGCGGGAAGGCCCCGACGGCTAAACGGAAGAGGCTACAGGGCCGCCTCGGAATGGTCCAAGCATCGGATGCGATTGGGACGACTACCAGTGCCAACCCCTTATCCCGCGATGCGTCCGATACACAGATAGTTCCAAGGCGGCCGAGGAGCCTCACCGCATATCAATCGGGGTGCGAGGCGAGGGATGGGGCGGGAAGGCCCCAACGGCTAGACGGAAGAGGCTTCAGGGCCACCTCGGAATGGTCCAAGCATCGGACGCGCTTGGGGCGACTGCCAGTGCCAACCCCTTATCCCGCGATGCGTCCGATACACAGATGGTTCCAAGGCGGCCGAGGAGCCTCACCGCATAGCAATCGGGGGTGCGAGGCGAGGGATGGGGCGGGAAGGCCCCAACGGCTAGACGGAAGAGGCTTCAGGGCCGCCTAGGAATGGTCCAAGCATCGGACACGCTTGGGGCGACTACCAGTGACAGCCCCCTATCCCGCGATGCGTCCGATACGAAGATGGTTCCAAGGCGGCCGAGGAGCCTCACCGCATAGCAATCGGGGTGCGAGGTGGGGGATGCGGCGAGATGGCCCCAACGGCTAGACGGAAGAGGCCACAGGGCCGCGTCGGAATAGTCCAAGCATCGGACGCGCTTGGGGCGACTACCAGTGACAACCCCTTATCCCGCGATGCGTCCGATACGAAGATAGTTCCAAGGCGGCCGAGGAGCCTCACCGCATAGCAATCGGGGTGCGAGGTGGGGGATGCGGCGAGATGGCCCCAACGGCTAGACGGAAGAGGCTGCAGGGCCGCCTCGGAATAGTCCAAGCATCGGACGCGCTTGGGGCCACTACCAGTGACAACCCCTTATCCCGCAATGCGTCCGATACGAAGATAGTTCCAAGGCGGCCGAAGAGCCTCACCGCATAGCAATCGGGGTGCGAGGTGGGGGATGCGGCGAGATGGCCCCAACGGCTAGACGGAAGAGGCCACAGGGCCGCCTCGGAATAGTCCAAGCATCGGACGCGCTTGGGGCGACTACCAGTGACAACCCCTTATCCCGCGATGCGTCCGATACGAAGATAGTTC
Source organism: Cryptomeria japonica (assembly GCF_030272615.1). Taxonomy (NCBI): domain Eukaryota; kingdom Viridiplantae; phylum Streptophyta; class Pinopsida; order Cupressales; family Cupressaceae; genus Cryptomeria; species Cryptomeria japonica. The sequence continues at coordinate 540,589 of NW_026728891.1, read as the reverse complement.
CCAGGCGGCCGAGGAGCCTCACCGCATAGCAATCGGGGTGCGAGGCGAGGGATGCGGCGAGATGGCCCCAAAGGCTAGACGGAAGAGGCTGCAGGGCTGCCTCGGAATAGTCCAAGCATCGGACGCGCTTGGGGCGACTACCACTGCCAACCCCTTATCCCGCGATGCGTCCGATACACAGATAGTTCCGAGGCGGCCGAGGAGGTGGGGGATGCAGCGAGATGGCCCCAACGGCTAGACGGAAGAGGCTGCAGGGCCGCCTCGGAATAGTCCAAGCATCGGACGCGCTTGGGGCGACTACCAGTGACAACCCCTTATCCCGCGATGCGTCCGATACACAGATAGTTCCGAGGCGGCCAAGGAGCCTCACCGCATAGCAATCGTGGTGCGAGGTGGGGGATGCGGCGAGATGGCCCCAACGGCTAGACGGAAGAGGCTGCAGGGCCGCCTCGGAATGGTCCAAGCATCGGATGCGCTTGGGGCGACTACCACTGCCAACCCCTTATCCCGCGATGCGTCCGATACACAGATAGTTCCAAGGCGGCCGAGGAGCCTCACAGCATAGCAATCAGGGTGCGAGGCGAGGGATGCGGCGAGAAAGCCCCAACGGCTAGAGGGAAGAGGCTTCAGGTCCGCCTCGGAATGGTCCAAGCATCGGACGCGCTTGGGGCGACTACCAGTGACAACCCCTTATCCCGCGACGCGTCCGATACACAGATAGTTCCAAGGCGGCCGAGGAGCCTCACCGCATAGCAATCGGGGTGCGAGGCGAGGGATGCGGCGAGAAGGACCCAACGGCTACACGGAAGAGGCTTCGGGGCCGCCTCGGAATGGTCCAAGCATCGGACGCGCTTGGGGCGACTACCAGTGACAACCCCTTATCCCGCGACGCGTCCGATACACAGATAGTTCCAAGGCGGCCGAGGAGCCTCACCGCATAGCAATCGGGGTGCGAGGCGAGGGATGCGGCGAGAAGGACCCAACGGCTACACGGAAGAGGCTTCGGGGCCGCCTCGGAATGGTCCAAGCATCGGACGCGCTTGGGGCGACTACCAGTGACAACCCCTTATCCCGCGACGCGTCCGATACACAGATAGTTCCAAGGCGGCCGAGGAGCCTCACCGCATAGCAATCGGGGTGCGAGGCGAGGGATGCGGCGAGAAGGACCCAACGGCTAGACGGAAGAGGCTTCGGGTCCGCCTCGGAATGGTCCAAGCATCGGACGCGCTTGGGGCGACTACCAGTGACAACCCCTTATCCCGCGACGCGTCCGATACACAGATAGTTCCAAGGCGGCCGAGGAGCCTCACCGCATAGCAATCGGGGTGCGAGGCGAGGGATGCGGCGAGAAGGACCCAACGGCTAGACGGAAGAGGCTTCGGGTCCGCCTCGGAATGGTCCAAGCATCGGACGCGCTTGGGGCGACTACCAGTGACAACCCCTTATCCCGCGACGCGTCCGATACACAGATAGTTCCAAGGCGGCCGAGGAGCCTCACCGCATAGCAATCGGGGTGCGAGGCGAGGGATGCGGCGAGAAGGACCCAACGGCTAGACGGAAGAGGCTTCGGGTCCGCCTCGGAATGGTCCAAGCATCGGACGCGCTTGGGGCGACTACCAGTGACAACCCCTTATCCCGCGACGCGTCCGATACACAGATAGTTCCGAGGCGGCCGAGGAGCCTCACCGCATAGCAATCGGGGTGCGAGGCGAAGGATGCGGCGAGAAGGACCCAACGGCTAGACGGAAGAGGCTTCGGGTCCGCCTCGGAATGGTCTAAGCATCGGACGCGCTTGGGGCGACTACCAGTGACAACCCCTTATCCCGCGACGCGTCCGATACACAGATAGTTCCAAGGCGGCCGAGGAGCCTCACCGCATAGCAATCGGGGTGCGAGGCGAGGGATGCGGCGAGAAGGACCCAACGGCTAGACGGAAGAGGCTTCAGGGCCGCCTCGGAATGGTCCAAGCATCGGACGCGCTTGGGGCGACTACCAATGACAACCCCTTATCCCGCGACGCGTCCGATACACAGATAGTTCCGAGGCGGCCGAGGAGCCTCACCGCATAGCAATCGGGGTGCGAGGCGAGGGATGCGGCGAGAAGGACCCAACGGCTAGACGGAAGAGGCTTCAGGGCCGCCTCGGAATGGTCCAAGCATCGGACGCGCTTGGGGCGACTACCAGTGACAACCCCTTATCCCGCGACGCGTCCGATACACAGATAGTTCCGAGGCGGCCGAGGAGCCTCACCGCATAGCAATCGGGGTGCGAGGCGAGGGATGCGGCGAGAAGGACCCAACGGCTAGACGGAAGAGGCTTCAGGGCCGCCTCGGAATGGTCCAAGCATCGGACGCGCTTGGGGCGACTACCGTTGCCAACCCCTTATCCCGCGATGCGTCTGATACACAGATAGTTCCGAGGCGGCCGAGGAGCCTCACCGCATAGCAATCGGGTTGCGAGGCAGATTATTGGGAAGGGAACCCCCTGGGATGCGGCTCAAGCAGTGCCCAAAGGGACTGGAATGCGGAATCACATCGAGAGACCCAAATGCTATACGAGGGCTCAAATCGAATTATCGATTTGGCCACGACATGGACGCATCGGAACGACTACCTTTGCCGAACCACTCGCAATTGCATCCATACCGAAACCAATAGACATTTCCGTTAGAGCCCTCGCATAGCATTCGGGAATCTCGCATGCCCCTCTAAATCGACCAATGCTGGCGCTCAATGAAAATCCGAGCGCTACCACCGTTCGAGCGCCAGCATTGGTCGAGTTAGAGGGGCACGGGGGAGAATGCTCCAGTCAACACCTCCCCTATATAAGTTATTTGTCCGATTCTCGCACAACCGTAGTCTGCCTCGTCGAATCAAACAACGGTCCCAGATTCCGACTTCCGTTCCGTAGAGACCCAAAAGCTAGATGGAGGCTCGCAAGAAAGAGAGTCGGCGCATAGCAATCGGGTTTCTCGAACGTTTAGGGACCGAGCTCACTTGCGGATAGGGCAAAATCCGCCAAGCAACCCAAAAGCTAGACGGGGGCTCGAATCGAATCGCCTAGGCGGCCACAACAACGACGTGTTGGATCGACTACCAGTGCCAAACCATTCAGCAAGACTAGTCTGTGTCGAGGCCGGATAGAGATTCTCAGAGAGCGCCCGCATAGCATTTAGGAGACCTGCCGCGTCCCTCACACTCGACAAATGGTGGTGCACGTTTATAAATCCGAGCGATCCCAACCCTTTCAAGCACCAACATCGGTCGAGATAGAGGGGCACGGAGGGGGCTGCGTGAGACAACACAGTCCCCTATATAAGTTATTTGTCCGATTCTCACACATCCGAAGAATGGTCATCAAATCGGACAACAGCCCAAACTTCCGACTTCCGTCCCAGAAAGCCCAAGAGCTATCTAAAACGTTCATGGCCGGAACTCGATCGCGGCTATACCAGTCCGCCAAGCAACCCAAAAGCTAGACTGGAGCTCTAGTCGAATCACCTCTGTGGCCATTGCAAGGACGTGTTGGAGCGACTACCATTGCCGAACCATTCCGCAGGTCGAGTCCATACCAAGGCCGCATAGAGATTCACGATGAGCTCCTGCATAGCAATCAGGAGACTTGCCGTGTCCATCACAATCGATAAATCCTGGTGCAAGATTTTTGCATCCGAGCGCTCCAACCAGTCGAGCACCAGCATCAATCGACATAAACGGGCACGGGGGGAGGATGCTCGAGAACACTACCTCCCCTATATAAGTTATTTGTCCGATTCTCAAGCAGCCGAAGTCTGGTCATCGAATCGGGTCAAAGACCACAACTTCCGACTTTACCCACAATGCAAGTCATCGAATCGAACATCGGCCCCCGAGTCGGACTCCATGCGTATGTCAGGTCATCGGACCCAAATTCCGCCTTCCTGCGCATGGCGGGCCATCAATATCAACTCGGTCATCGGACCCAAACTCCGCCTTTTTGCGTATGGCACGCCTTCAAATCGGTCATCGGACCCAAATTCCGCCTTCCTGTGCATGGCGGGCCATCAACATCAACTCGGTCATCGGACCCAAATTCCGCCTTTCTGCGCATGGCACGCCATCAACTCGGTCATCGGACCCAAATTCCGCCTTCCTGCGCATGGCAGGTCATCGGACACAAATTCAGACCTCGCCAATATGCCTACGTATCGAATCGGTCATCGGACCCAACTTCCGACTTCATCCATACTGTAGGGTCTTTGAGGTTGGCGCGGTGCGCTCAACCCAGGGAGTCGACCCATCGAAGCATACACCTCCCCTATATAAGCTATTTGTCCGATTCCCACACCTGTGTAGTTTGCACCTCTGACCAGGACATCGACCCCAACTTCCGAACTCGACTGCAACGACGGCACCAGCGCCTTGGTGCGCACCTTGCGACGCACAGTCCCAACATTCGCCTTCCTGCACATGGCAGGTCATCGGACCCAAATTCCGACCTCGCGAGTATGCCTACATATCGAATCGGTCATCGGACCCAACTTCCGACTTCATCCATACCGTAGGGTCTTTGAGGTTGGCGCGGTGCGCTCAACCCGGGGAGTCGACCCAACGAAGCATACACCTCCCCTATATAAGCTATTTGTCCGATTCCCACACCTGTGTAGTTTGCACCTCCGATCAAGACATCGACCCCAACTTCCGAACTCGCCTCCAACGACCGAACCAGCGCCTTGGTGCGCACCTTGCAACGCACAGTGCCAACATTCGCCTTCCTGCACGTGGCAGGTCATCGGACCCAAATTCCGACCTCGCGAGTATGCCTACATATCGAATCGGTCATCGGACCCAACTTCCGACTTCATCCATACCGTAGGGTCTTTGAGGTTGGCGCGGTGCGCTCAACCCGGGGAGTCGACCCAACGAAGCATACACCTCCCCTATATAAGCTATTTGTCCGATTCCCACACCTGTGTAGCTTGCACCTCCGATCAGGACATCGACCCCAACTTCCGAACTCGACTAAAAAGACCGCACCAGCGCCTTGGTGTGCACCTTGCAACGCACAGTGTCAACATTCGCCTTCCTGCACATGGCAGGTCATCGGACCCAAATTCCGACCTCATGAGCATACCTACTAATCGAATTGGTCATCGGACCCAACTTCCGACTTCATCCATACCGTAGGGTCTTTGAGGTTGGCGCGGTGCGCTCAACCTGGGGAGTCGACCCATCGAAGCATACACCTCCCCTATATAAGCTATTTGTCCGATTCCGACACCTGTGTAGTTTGCACCTCCGCTCAGGACATCGACCCCAACTTCCGAACTCGCCTGCAACGACCGAACCAGCGCCTTGGTGCGCACCAAAAGTGCGCACTTTTGGAGGGCACTTTTGTGCGCTCCAAAGGTGCGCACTTTTGGAGGGCACTTTTCTGCGCTCCAAAGGTGCGCACTTTTGGAGGGCACTTTTTGGAGGGCACTTTTCTGCGCTCCAAAGGTGCGCACTTTTGGAGGGCACTTTTTGGAGGGCACTTTTCTGCGCTCCAAAGGTGCGCACTTTTGGAGGGCACTTTTTGGAGGGCACTTTTCTGCGCTCCAAAGGTGCGCACTTTTGGAGGGCACTTTTTGGAGGGCACTTTTCTGCGCTCCAAAGGTGCGCACTTTTGGAGGGCACTTTTTGGAGGGCACTTTTCTGCGCTCCAAAGGTGCGCACTTTTGGAGGGCACTTTTCTGCGCTCCAAAGGTGCGCACTTTTGGAGGGCACTTTTTGGAGGGCACTTTTCTGCGCTCCAAAGGTGCGCACTTTTGGAGGGCACTTTTCTGCGCTCCAAAGGTGCGCACTTTTGGAGGGCACTTTTCTGCGCTCCAAAGGTGCGCACTTTTGGAGGGCACTTTTTGGAGGGCACTTTTCTGCGCTCCAAAGGTGCGCACTTTTGGAGGGCACTTTTGTGCACTCCAAAGGTGCGCACTTTTGGAGGGCACTTTTCCTGTGCTCCAAAGGTGCACACCTAGGTGAGCACCTTCGACCACACCTTGTAGCACACCAAACTCTGACTTTCGACTTCATCCGCAATGCAGGGTCTTTGAGGTTGGCGCAATGCGCACAACCAGGGGAGTCGACCCATCAAACCCAACACCTCCCCTATATAAGCTATTTGTCTGATTCTCATACATGCGTAGCCTGCAGGAGCAATTAGGACATCGACCCCAACTTTCGGCTTCTAAACGAAAACAAGGTCTTTGAGGTTGGTGTAATGCGAACAACTAGGGGAGTCAACCCATCAAACCCAACACCTCCCCTATATAAGCTATTTGTCTGATTCTCATACATGTGTAGTCTACAGGAGCAATTAGGACATCGACCCCAACTTTTGACTTCTTAACGAAAACAAGGTCTTTGAGGTTGACGTAATGCGCACAACCAGGGGAGTCGACCCATCAAACCCAACACCTCCCCTATATAAGCTATTTGTCCGATTCTCATACATGTGTAGCCTGCAGGAGCCATTAGGACATTGACCCCAACTTTTGACTTCTTAACGAAAACAAGGTCTTTGAGGTTGGCGTAATGCGCACAACCAAGGGAGTTGACCCATCAAACCCAACACCTCCCCTATATAAGCTATTTGTCTGATTCTCATACATGTGTAGCCTGCAACAACGATTAGGACATCCACCCCAACTTCTGAATTCGTCTGCGTTGACCGCACCAAAGGTGCACGCCTTGGTGCTCACCAAAATCCGACTTCCGACTTCTTCTGCTATGCGGGGTCTTTGAGGTTGGCGCAGTGCGCACAACCAGGGGAGTCAACCCACCGAATGCAACACCTCCCCTATATAAGCTATTTGTCTGATTCTCATACATGCGTAGACTGCAGCAATGATTAGGACATCCACCCCAACTTTTGACTTCTTAAACAAGACAGGGTCTTTGAAGTTGGTGCAGTGCACACAACCAGGGGAGTCGACCCATCAAACGCAACACCTCCCCTATATAAAGCTATTTGTCCGATTCTCATACGTGTAGTCTGCAGCAGCGATTAGGACATCGACCCCAACTTCCGAATTCGTTTGCATTGACCGCACCAAAGGTGCACGCCTTGGTGTGCACCCTGGAGTGCACTTTGGTGCTCACCTCGGTGCACACTTTGGTGTGCACCTCGGTGTGCACCAAAGGTGCGCACCTTGGAGCGCACCAAAGGTGTACACTTTGGAGCGCACCACATAGGGTCTTTGAGAGGTTGGCGCAGTGCGCACACCAAGGTGGGTGTTGAGGTGCGTGCCGAGGTGGGTGGGTGCTAGGGTGCGCTCCATGGTGGGTGCCAGGGTGGGTGCGTGCTAGGGTGGATTCCAAAGAGGGTCATAGGGTGGGTGCCAAGGTGGGTTGGTGATATAGTGGGTTCAAAGGTGGGTACTAGGGTGGGTTCCAAGGTGGGTCACAAGTTGGGTGCCAGGATGCGTGGGTGTTAGGTTGGGTGCCAAGGTGGGCTCCTGCGTGGGTGGGTGCTAGGGTGGGTTTCAAGGTGGACGCGAGGGCGGGTGCCAAGGTGGGTAACAAGTTGGGTGTTAGGATGGGTGAGTGCTAGAGTGGGTGCCAAGGTGGGTGGGTGCTAAGGTGGATGCCAAGGTGGTTCACAGGGTGGGTGGGTTCTAGGGTGAGTTCCAAGGTGGGTCACAGGTTCAGTGCTAGGGTGGGTGTCAAGGCGGGTGTCGAGGTGCCTGGGTGCTAGGGTGTGGATGCCAATGTGGGTCATAGGGTGGGTACTAGGGTGGGCTGCAATGTGGGTGCCAAGGTGGGTAACATGCTCGGTGGGTTCTAAATTGGGTGCCAGGGTGGGTGTGCACCCACCTTGCCCGAGGTGGGTGCCAAGGTGCCAGTGTGGGTGGGTGCTAAGGTGGATGCCAAGGTGGGTGAGAAGGTGGGTGATAGGTTGAGTGGTAGGATGGGTGGGTGCCAAGATGGGTCACAGGGTGGGTGCAAGGGTGGGTAGGTGCTAGGGTTGGTGTCAGGGTGGGTGGGTGCTAGGTTGGGTTCCAAGGTGGGTGCGAGGGTGAGTGTCAAGGTGGGTCACAGGTTAGGTGCTAGGATGGGTGAGTGCTAGGGTGCAAAGGTGCCAGGGTGGGTGCTAGGATGGGTCGATGCTAGGGTGAGTGGCAAGGTGGGTCCACAAGTGTCAAGGTGGGTGCCGAGGTGGGTGCCAAGTCGGCGACTGCTATGGTGGATGCCAAGGTGGGTCACGGGGTGGGTGCCAAGTTGCTAGGTTGGGTTCCAAGGTGGGTGCCAACGTGGGTGCTAGGGTGCGTGGGTTAAAGGGTGTGTCACAACGTGGGTGCCAGGATGGGTGCGCACCCACACTGGCCAAGACGGGTGCGGGTGCAAGGTTGGGTTCCAAGCCCGGTCACAGGCTGGGTGCTAGGATGGGTGGGTGCCAAGGTGGGCACCAGGGTGGGTGCACCCACCCTGGCCAAGGTGGGTCACGGGGTGGGTCCTAGGGTGGGTAACGGGGTGGGTACTAAGGTGCGTGCCAAGGTGGGTCATAGGGTGGGTGCCAAGGTGGGCACCAGGGTGGGTGTGCACCAACCCTAGCCAGGGTAGGTCACGGGGTGGTTGTCGGGGTGGGCGTCAAGGAGCCAAGGTGGGTGGCAAGTAGCCAAGTTGCGTGCCAAGGTGGGTGTCGGGGTGGGTGCCAAGGATCCAAGGTGGGTGCCAAGGAACCAAGGTGGGTGTCTGGGTGGGTGCCGAGGTGGGAGCCAGGGTGGGTCCCAAGGTGAGTGCAAAGGTGGGTGCCAGGGTCAAGGTGAGTGCCAATGTGGGTTCCAAGGTGCCAGGGTCAGGGTGAGTGCCAATGTGGGTTCAAAGGTGCTAAGTTGGGTGCGAGGTTGGGTGCGAGGGTGGGTGGGTGCCAAGGTGTGCTAGGTGGAAGCCCGGGTGGGTCGGCATCCCATGGGTGTCGAGTTGGGTGCCTGATGGGTGCTTCTTGTCAAGTTTTAGTCGTCGGGACTCATTTCGAGCCTTAGAGGTCGTTTCTTGTCCGGTTGCCCTGTCTTCGACCTGGGAACCCAATTTTGGTCCTCGGGTCCCATTTTTTTTTGTCTCGCATCCCACTTTTGGCCTGTGGCCTTTTCGGGGTCGATTCTCGTTTTGGGCATCAGAGCATGTTTCTTCTCCTAAAACCCAATATTTGTTTATTAAGTCTCGGAACACATTTTTGTTCTCGTGGACCCATCATGGGTCTTGGAACGCATTTGTGGTCCTTGGGTCCCATTTTGCATCCCGAAACTTGTGTTTTGGTGCTTGATCCCTATTTTGGGTGCCCACCTTGCACCAAGTGCGCACCCGGGGCAAACCGAGCGCCTTGGTGCACCAGGGCAAGATCGAGCGTGCACCCGAGGCGCCCCGAACATGCACCAAGGTGCACTCGGCCCACATGTGAGCGCAGGTCGTTGCGCCCGAGGTGGTGTGTGGGCACCGCGTTGCAGACGGGACACTGCACGCACACGACGCCCCCTCCAGGTGCACGCACGTAGGCCGGGCCGGGTGCACACCCGACGCCCTAGCAAGGTGCGCGCACCCGGGCAGGGCTCACACTTGGCGAACGGGGCGCACTTCGCGAGGGAGGGTGTGCACCTCGACGGGGGTGGGTGGCCGGGGTGGATTCGCACGTGGGTCGCGGTTTGCTAAGTACACACTGCGACAAGCTCATAACGGGTGCGATCATACCAGCATTAGTGCACCGGATCCCATCAGAACTCCGCAGTTAAGCGCGCTTGGGCCGGAGTAGTACTGGGATGGGTGACCTCCCGGGAAGTCCCGGTGTTGCACCCTTTTTTAGTTTTTCGCCGGGCGTCGCAATGCTATTTGAATAAACCTTTTGCCCGTTTGCGTTCTCGTCGGGGCCGGGCCGGGCCGGGGTGCGCTGCCCGCACTACCGCGCGCGCGGGGGCGACACCGAGCGCGCACCCGAGGCACCCCGAGCACACAGGCCACGGTGCAACCCGGGCGTTGTGCGCGCACCCCGGTGCGCCCGAGGTGCTGCGCGCGCACCCAGGTGAAATCGGTGTGCACCTCGGCCAGTGCGCGCTCGGTCGAGTCGCGCACGTTGGCCAAGGTGCACGGTGATGTTTCTTACTCTAAGGTTCCGCACCAGACGCCCGGGACAGGTGAGCGAAGCTGGGCGGGGCCGGGTGCGCGGCCGGGGCAGGTGCACGCAGCTGGAGAGAGCTTTGGAGCACACTTCGGAGCGCACCAATGATGCGCTCCATTCAAAAGTTTCCTGAAAAGGCAAAAAAAGTTGAGATTATAGAATTTCCCACTTGAGAGATTGTAAAAAAAAAAAATTTAAAATGAAGGAAACGCGGGTGCCAAGGTGTGCGCAGCCCAGCCAAGGTGTGCGCACCAAGGCGCCCACCCTGGCGAAGGTGCACGCAAGGTGCGCACCCGAGGCAAACCGGACAATTAACCCAACTTTCGACTTCGCGCGCACCTTGGAGCGCACTTCGGAGCGCTCCTTGGTGCGCACCAATCTTGGGCACCTCGGAGTGCACCATGGCGCCCACCAAGGTGCGCACCCGGGGCAAACCGAGCTCCGACTTCGTGCGCACCTTGGAGCGCACGAAAGGTGCGCACCATGGCGCCCACCAAGGTGCGCAGCCCAGCCAAGGCGTGCGCATCAAGGTGCGCACCCTGGCGAAGGTGCGCACCCGGGGCAAACCGAGCTCCGACTTCGTGCGCACCTTGGAGCGCACAAAAGGTGCGCAACCCAGCCAAGGTGTGCGCACCCCGGTCAAACCGAGCTCCGAATCGTGCGCACCAGAGGTGCACGCCATCGTGCGCACCTTGGAGCACACTTCGGAGCCCTCCTTGGTGCGCGCCGATGTTGCGCACCTCGGAGCGCACCCGGGGAAAACAATGCAATTAACCCGACTTTCGACTTCGTGGGCACCTCGGAGCGCTCTCGGGTTCGCACCTCGGAGCACACCGAGGTGCGCACCTTTGATGCGCTGCCTTCACCAATTTCCAGAAAAGGCAAGAAAACATTGAGAAGGTGTGCGCACCGAGGTGCCCACCCTGGCGAAGGTGCACGCGAGGTGCGCACCCGGGGCAAACCGGGCTCCGACTTCGTGCACGCCGCACCTTGGAGCACACTTCGGAGCGCTCCTTGGTGCGCACCAGGGCGCGCAACCCAGCCGAGGTGCCCACCCCGGCGAAGGTGCACGCGAGGTGCGCACCCGGGGCAAACCGGGCTCCGACTTCGTGCACGCCATGGTGCCCACCGCGGCGAAGGTGCACGCGAGGTGCGCACCCGGGGCAAACCGGGCTCCGACTTCGTGCACGCCGCACCTTGGAGCACACTTCGGAGCGCTCCTTGGTGCGCACCATGGTGCCCACCAGGGCGCGCAACCCCGCCGAAGGTGCACGCGAGGTGCGCACCCGGGGCAAACCGGGCTCCGACTTCGTGCACGCCGCACCTTGGAGCACACTTCGGAGCGCTCCTTGGTGCGCACCATGGTGCCCACCAGGGCGCGCAACCCCGCCGAAGGTGCACGCGAGGTGCGCACCCGGGGCAAACCGGGCTCCGACTTCGTGCACGCCATGGTGCGCACCGCGGCGAAGGTGCGCACCCGGGGCAAACCGGGCTCCGACTTCGTGCACGCCGCACCTTGGAGCACACTTCGGAGCGCTCCTTGGTGCGCACCAGGGCGCGCAACCCAGCCGAGGTGCCCACCCCGGCGAAGGTGCACGCGAGGTGCGTACCCGGGGCAAACCGGGCTCCGACTTCGTGCACGCCGCACCTTGGAGCACACTTCGGAGCGCTCCTTGGTGCGCACCATGGTGCCCACCAGGCCGCGCAACCCAGCCAAGGTGTGCGCACCAAGGTGCACGCGAGGTGCGCACCCGGGGCAAACCGGGGTCCGACTTCGTGCACGCCGCACCTTGGAGCACACATCGGGGCGCTCCCGGGTTCGCACCGGCGTTGCGCACCGTGGTGGGCACCTCGGAGCACACCAAGGTGGGCAGCGAGGTGCGCACCTTTGATGCGATGCCTTCACTAATTTCCATAAAAGGCAAAAAAAAAACGAGATTTTAAAATTTCCGTTTTGAAAGATAGTGAGAAAAAGGGAATGCTGGTGCCATCTTGAGCCCGCCCTGGTGCGCAGCCCAGCCAAGGTGTGCGCACCAAGGTGCCCACCCTGGCGAAGGTGCGCGCCCGGGCAATTAACCCAACTTCCAACTTCGCGCGCGCCAGGGTGGGAGCGCACCCAACAACCGGGCCTGGGAAGAGCCAATGCGAGAAACCCCACCAAACGCTCTGACAAAAAAAGAGGGGGCGCTCCAGTAACCCCGCTTCGGAGCGCACCCTGGGCAAACCCAGCCAAGGTGCCCACCCCGGCCAAGGTGCAGGCGAGGTGCGCACCCGGGGCAAACCGGGCTCCGACAACGTGCACGCCGCACCTTGGAGCACACTTCGTAGCGCTCCCGGGTGCGCACCTCAGAGCACACCAAGGTGGGCAGCGAGGTGCGCACCTTTGATGCGCTGCCTTCACTAATTTCCAGAAAAGGCAAAAAAAAAAGGAGATTTTAAAATTTCCGTTTTGAAAGATAGTGAAAAAAACGGAACGCGCGTGCCATCTTGAGCCCGCCCTGGTGCGCAGCCCAGGTAAGGTGCCCACCCTGGCAAAGGTGCGCACCCGGGCAATTAACCCTACTTCCGACTTCGTGCGCGCCAGGGTGGCAACCGGGCCTCGGAAGAGCCAATGCGAGAAACCCCACCAAACGCTCCGACAAAAAAAGAGGCGGCGCTCCAATAACCCCGCTTCGGAGCGCAGCCGGGGCAAACCCAGCCAAGGTGCCCACCCCGACGAAGGTGCACGCGAGGTGCGCACCCGGGGCAAACCGGGCTCCGACAACGTGCACGCAGCACCTTGGAGCACACTTCGAAGCACTCCCGGGTGCCCACCGGCGTTGCGCACCGTGGTGGGCAGCGAGGTGCGCACCTTTGATGCGCTGCCTTCACTAATTTCCAGAAAAAGGCAAAAAAAAATGAGATTTTAAAATTTCCGTTTTGAAAGATAGTGAAAAAAAAGGAACGCGGGTGCCATCTTGAGCC
>NW_026728891.1:502500-517500 GCF_030272615.1 Cryptomeria japonica | reverse complement strand
CAAACATCGAAAGAGTCGCGATGCTCCGCAACCTACGTGCAAAGCGGTCGCACACCGGGTAAGGGAGTGAGAGCCCCAAACATAGCTGGGCGAGGCGCTCACTCCGCTCTTTAATATCTCGTTAATACCGCCAAGGAAATGGCACAAGCACACACACACAAGCATCCTCGGAAGAGGACAGTTCGAGTGACAGGTCAAATCCAAGAGTTCCGAAGACTACCTCCAGGAACAATCGGGAACAAGACCGATTACAAGTCGTCGAGTCTGTTACTGGGCGAACACGAGATGCGCACAGGAAATCGATCAGCCCTCACAATGGCCCAAGGCCAGAGATCGGACTGCTACGATTTACCCCAACAATCATCGTGCCACTCTTCGCAGAGAGGTGATAGACGCCAACGAGCCCGCGCATAGCAATCGAGGTGTAAAAAGGGCGTTGAAGGCAGGAAGCCTGGACGAAAGAGGCTACGAGGTCACCTCGAAGCGGTCTAAGAATCGGGCGCACTTGGGGCGACTACCAGTGCCAACCCCTTATCCCGCGGTGCGTCGACACACAGAAATTTCCAAGGCGGCCAAGGAGCCTCCCCGCATAGCAATCGGGGTGTGAGGTTACGGATGCAGCATTGATAGCAATCGAGGTGTGAGGCGAAGGATGCAGAAGTGAGAGCCGAGGGATGTAGCAGAGATAGCAATCGGGGTGTGTGATGCAGAAGAGATAGCAATCGAGGTGTGCGGTGGGAAGGGCCCAGCAGCCAGAATGCATGAAGCGACGGATGAAGCAGTGATGACAACCGGGCTGTGAGGAGAGGAGGGATGCAGCCAAGAAAGCAATCAGGGCTCGAGGCAAGGGATGCATCAAGGATAGCAATCATGTTGTGAGGCGAGATTCCAAAGGCTAAACGTGAGAGGCTGCAGGGTCGACTCAGAGAGGTCTATGCATGTGAGAGGCTGAAAAGCAAGGTCGACTCGGAGCGGTCTATGCATCGGGCGCGCTTGGGGCGACTACCAGTGCCAACCCCTTATCCCGCGACGCGTCCGACAAAGAGAACGTTCCAGGCGGCAGAGGAGGTTACCAGCCGAAGGATGCAGTAGCAATAACAGGTATAGTTCCGCGGCGGCCGAGAAGACTCACCGCATAGGAATCGGGATGCGAGGCGAGGGATGCGGCGGGAAGGCCCCGACGGCTAAACGGAAGAGGCTGCAGGGCCGCCTCGGAATGGTCCAAGCATCGGATGCGATTGGGACGACTACCAGTGCCAACCCCTTATCCCGCGATGCGTCCGATACACAGATAGTTCCAAGGCGGCCGAGGAGCCTCACCGCATATCAATCGGGGTGCGAGGCGAGGGATGGGGCGGGAAGGCCCCAACGGCTAGACGGAAGAGGCTTCAGGGCCACCTCGGAATGGTCCAAGCATCGGACGCGCTTGGGGCGACTGCCAGTGCAACCCCTTATCCCGCGATGCGTCCGATACACAGATGGTTCCAAGGCGTCCGAGGAGCCTCACCGCATAGCAATCGGGGGTGCGAGGCGAGGGATGGGGCGGGAAGGCCCCAACGCTAGACGGAAGAGGCTTCAGGGCCGCCTAGGAATGGTCCAAGCATCGGACACGCTTGGGCGACTACCAGTGACAGCCCCCTATCCCGCGATGCGTCCGATACGAAGATGGTTCCAAGGCGGCCGAGGAGCCTCACCGCATAGCAATCGGGGTGCGAGGTGGGGGATGCGGCGAGATGGCCCCAACGGCTAGACGGAAGAGGCCACAGGGCCGCGTCGGAATAGTCCAAGCATCGGACGCGCTTGGGGCGACTACCAGTGACAACCCCTTATCCCGCGATGCGTCCGATACGAAGATAGTTCCAAGGCGGCCGAGGAGCCTCACCGCATAGCAATCGGGGTGCGAGGTGGGGGATGCGGCGAGATGGCCCCAACGGCTAGACGGAAGAGGCTGCAGGGCCGCCTCGGAATAGTCCAAGCATCGGACGCGCTTGGGGCCACTACCAGTGACAACCCCTTATCCCGCGATGCGTCCGATACGAAGATAGTTCCAAGGCGGCCGAAGAGCCTCACCGCATAGCAATCGGGGTGCGAGGTGGGGGATGCGGCGAGATGGCCCCAACGGCTAGACGGAAGAGGCCACAGGGCCGCCTCGGAATAGTCCAAGCATCGGACGCGCTTGGGGCGACTACCAGTGACAACCCCTTATCCCGCGATGCGTCCGATACGAAGATAGTTCCCAGGCGGCCGAGGAGCCTCACCGCATAGCAATCGGGGTGCGAGGCGAGGGATGCGGCGAGATGGCCCCAAAGGCTAGACGGAAGAGGCTGCAGGGCTGCCTCGGAATAGTCCAAGCATCGGACGCGCTTGGGGCGACTACCACTGCCAACCCCTTATCCCGCGATGCGTCCGATACACAGATAGTTCCGAGGCGGCCGAGGAGGTGGGGGATGCAGCGAGATGGCCCCAACGGCTAGACGGAAGAGGCTGCAGGGCCGCCTCGGAATAGTCCAAGCATCGGACGCGCTTGGGGCGACTACCAGTGACAACCCCTTATCCCGCGATGCGTCCGATACACAGATAGTTCCGAGGCGGCCAAGGAGCCTCACCGCATAGCAATCGTGGTGCGAGGTGGGGGATGCGGCGAGATGGCCCCAACGGCTAGACGGAAGAGGCTGCAGGGCCGCCTCGGAATGGTCCAAGCATCGGATGCGCTTGGGGCGACTACCACTGCCAACCCCTTATCCCGCGATGCGTCCGATACACAGATAGTTCCAAGGCGGCCGAGGAGCCTCACAGCATAGCAATCGGGGTGCGAGGCGAGGGATGCGGCGAGAAAGCCCCAACGGCTAGAGGGAAGAGGCTTCAGGTCCGCCTCGGAATGGTCCAAGCATCGGACGCGCTTGGGGCGACTACCAGTGACAACCCCTTATCCCGCGACGCGTCCGATACACAGATAGTTCCAAGGCGGCCGAGGAGCCTCACCGCATAGCAATCGGGGTGCGAGGCGAGGGATGCGGCGAGAAGGACCCAACGGCTACACGGAAGAGGCTTCGGGGCCGCCTCGGAATGGTCCAAGCATCGGACGCGCTTGGGGCGACTACCAGTGACAACCCCTTATCCCGCGACGCGTCCGATACACAGATAGTTCCAAGGCGGCCGAGGAGCCTCACCGCATAGCAATCGGGGTGCGAGGCGAGGGATGCGGCGAGAAGGACCCAACGGCTACACGGAAGAGGCTTCGGGGCCGCCTCGGAATGGTCCAAGCATCGGACGCGCTTGGGGCGACTACCAGTGACAACCCCTTATCCCGCGACGCGTCCGATACACAGATAGTTCCAAGGCGGCCGAGGAGCCTCACCGCATAGCAATCGGGGTGCGAGGCGAGGGATGCGGCGAGAAGGACCCAACGGCTAGACGGAAGAGGCTTCGGGTCCGCCTCAGAATGGTCCAAGCATCGGACGCGCTTGGGGCGACTACCAGTGACAACCCCTTATCCCGCGACGCGTCCGATACACAGATAGTTCCAAGGCGGCCGAGGAGCCTCACCGCATAGCAATCGGGGTGCGAGGCGAGGGATGCGGCGAGAAGGACCCAACGGCTAGACGGAAGAGGCTTCGGGTCCGCCTCGGAATGGTCCAAGCATCGGACGCGCTTGGGGCGACTACCAGTGACAACCCCTTATCCCGCGACGCGTCCGATACACAGATAGTTCCAAGGCGGCCGAGGAGCCTCACCGCATAGCAATCGGGGTGCGAGGCGAGGGATGCGGCGAGAAGGACCCAACGGCTAGACGGAAGAGGCTTCGGGTCCGCCTCGGAATGGTCCAAGCATCGGACGCGCTTGGGGCGACTACCAGTGACAACCCCTTATCCCGCGACGCGTCCGATACACAGATAGTTCCGAGGCGGCCGAGGAGCCTCACCGCATAGCAATCGGGGTGCGAGGCGAAGGATGCGGCGAGAAGGACCCAACGGCTAGACGGAAGAGGCTTCGGGTCCGCCTCGGAATGGTCCAAGCATCGGACGCGCTTGGGGCGACTACCAGTGACAACCCCTTATCCCGCGACGCGTCCGATACACAGATAGTTCCAAGGCGGCCGAGGAGCCTCACCGCATAGCAATCGGGGTGCGAGGCGAGGGATGCGGCGAGAAGGACCCAACGGCTAGACGGAAGAGGCTTCAGGGCCGCCTCGGAATGGTCCAAGCATCGAACGCGCTTGGGGCGACTACCAGTGACAACCCCTTATCCCGCGACGCGTCCGATACACAGATAGTTCCGAGGCGGCCGAGGAGCCTCACCGCATAGCAATCGGGGTGCGAGGCGAGGGATGCGGCGAGAAGGACCCAACGGCTAGACGGAAGAGGCTTCAGGGCCGCCTCGGAATGGTCCAAGCATCGGACGCGCTTGGGGCGACTACCAGTGACAACCCCTTATCCCGCGACGCGTCCGATACACAGATAGTTCCGAGGCGGCCGAGGAGCCTCACCGCATAGCAATCGGGGTGCGAGGCGAGGGATGCGGCGAGAAGGACCCAACGGCTAGACGGAAGAGGCTTCAGGGCCGCCTCGGAATGGTCCAAGCATCGGACGCGCTTGGGGCGACTACCAATGACAACCCCTTATCCCGCGACGCGTCCGATACACAGATAGTTCCGAGGCGGCCGAGGAGCCTCACCGCATAGCAATCGGGGTGCGAGGCGAGGGATGCGGCGAGAAGGACCCAACGGCTAGACGGAAGAGGCTTCAGGGCCGCCTCGGAATGGTCCAAGCATCGGACGCGCTTGGGGCGACTACCAGTGACAACCCCTTATCCCGCGACGCGTCCGATACACAGATAGTTCCGAGGCGGCCGAGGAGCCTCACCGCATAGCAATCGGGGTGCGAGGCGAGGGATGCGGCGAGAAGGACCCAACGGCTAGACGGAAGAGGCTTCAGGGCCGCCTCGGAATGGTCCAAGCATCGGACGCGCTTGGGGCGACTACCGTTGCCAACCCCTTATCCCGCGATGCGTCTGATACACAGATAGTTCCGAGGCGGCCGAGGAGCCTCACCGCATAGCAATCGGGTTGCGAGGCAGATTATTGGGAAGGGAACCCCCTGGGATGCGGCTCAAGCAGTGCCCAAAGGGACTGGAATGCGGAATCACATCGAGAGACCCAAATGCTATACGAGGGCTCAAATCGAATTATCGATTTGGCCACGACATGGACGCATCGGAACGACTACCTTTGCCGAACCACTCGCAATTGCATCCATACCGAAACCAATAGACATTTCCGTTAGAGCCCTCGCATAGCATTCGGGAATCTCGCATGCCCCTCTAAATCGACCAATGCTGGCGCTCAATGAAAATCCGAGCGCTACCACCGTTCGAGCGCCAGCATTGGTCGAGTTAGAGGGGCACGGGGGAGAATGCTCCAGTCAACACCTCCCCTATATAAGTTATTTGTCCGATTCTCGCACAACCGTAGTCTGCCTCGTCGAATCAAACAACGGTCCCAGATTCCGACTTCCGTTCCGTAGAGACCCAAAAGCTAGATGGAGGCTCGCAAGAAAGAGAGTCGGCGCATAGCAATCGGGTTTCTCGAACGTTTAGGGACCGAGCTCACTTGCGGATAGGGCAAAATCCGCCAAGCAACCCAAAAGCTAGACGGGGGCTCGAATCGAATCGCCTAGGCGGCCACAACAACGACGTGTTGGATCGACTACCAGTGCCAAACCATTCAGCAAGACTAGTCTGTGTCGAGGCCGGATAGAGATTCTCAGAGAGCGCCCGCATAGCATTTAGGAGACCTGCCGCGTCCCTCACACTCGACAAATGGTGGTGCACGTTTATAAATCCGAGCGATCCCAACCCTTTCAAGCACCAACATCGGTCGAGATAGAGGGGCACGGAGGGGGCTGCGTGAGACAACACAGTCCCCTATATAAGTTATTTGTCCGATTCTCACACATCCGAAGAATGGTCATCAAATCGGACAACAGCCCAAACTTCCGACTTCCGTCCCAGAAAGCCCAAGAGCTATCTAAAACGTTCATGGCCGGAACTCGATCGCGGCTATACCAGTCCGCCAAGCAACCCAAAAGCTAGACTGGAGCTCTAGTCGAATCACCTCTGTGGCCATTGCAAGGACGTGTTGGAGCGACTACCATTGCCGAACCATTCCGCAGGTCGAGTCCATACCAAGGCCGCATAGAGATTCGCGATGAGCTCCTGCATAGCAATCAGGAGACTTGCCGTGTCCATCACAATCGATAAATCCTGGTGCAAGATTTTTGCATCCGAGCGCTCCAACCAGTCGAGCACCAGCATCAATCGACATAAACGGGCACGGGGGGAGGATGCTCGAGAACACTACCTCCCCTATATAAGTTATTTGTCCGATTCTCAAGCAGCCGAAGTCTGGTCATCGAATCGGGTCAAAGACCACAACTTCCGACTTTACCCACAATGCAAGTCATCGAATCGAACATCGGCCCCCGAGTCGGACTCCATGCGTATGTCAGGTCATCGGACCCAAATTCCGCCTTCCTGCGCATGGCGGGCCATCAATATCAACTCGGTCATCGGACCCAAACTCCGCCTTTTTGCGTATGGCACGCCTTCAAATCGGTCATCGGACCCAAATTCCGCCTTCCTGTGCATGGCGGGCCATCAACATCAACTCGGTCATCGGACCCAAATTCCGCCTTTCTGCGCATGGCACGCCATCAACTCGGTCATCGGACCCAAATTCCGCCTTCCTGCGCATGGCAGGTCATCGGACACAAATTCAGACCTCGCCAATATGCCTACGTATCGAATCGGTCATCGGACCCAACTTCCGACTTCATCCATACTGTAGGGTCTTTGAGGTTGGCGCGGTGCGCTCAACCCAGGGAGTCGACCCATCGAAGCATACACCTCCCCTATATAAGCTATTTGTCCGATTCCCACACCTGTGTAGTTTGCACCTCTGACCAGGACATCGACCCCAACTTCCGAACTCGACTGCAACGACGGCACCAGCGCCTTGGTGCGCACCTTGCGACGCACAGTCCCAACATTCGCCTTCCTGCACATGGCAGGTCATCGGACCCAAATTCCGACCTCGCGAGTATGCCTACATATCGAATCGGTCATCGGACCCAACTTCCGACTTCATCCATACCGTAGGGTCTTTGAGGTTGGCGCGGTGCGCTCAACCCGGGGAGTCGACCCAACGAAGCATACACCTCCCCTATATAAGCTATTTGTCCGATTCCCACACCTGTGTAGTTTGCACCTCCGATCAAGACATCGACCCCAACTTCCGAACTCGCCTCCAACGACCGAACCAGCGCCTTGGTGCGCACCTTGCAACGCACAGTGCCAACATTCGCCTTCCTGCACGTGGCAGGTCATCGGACCCAAATTCCGACCTCGCGAGTATGCCTACATATCGAATCGGTCATCGGACCCAACTTCCGACTTCATCCATACCGTAGGGTCTTTGAGGTTGGCGCGGTGCGCTCAACCCGGGGAGTCGACCCAACGAAGCATACACCTCCCCTATATAAGCTATTTGTCCGATTCCCACACCTGTGTAGCTTGCACCTCCGATCAGGACATCGACCCCAACTTCCGAACTCGACTAAAAAGACCGCACCAGCGCCTTGGTGTGCACCTTGCAACGCACAGTGTCAACATTCGCCTTCCTGCACATGGCAGGTCATCGGACCCAAATTCCGACCTCATGAGCATACCTACTAATCGAATCGGTCATCGGACCCAACTTCCGACTTCATCCATACCGTAGGGTCTTTGAGGTTGGCGCGGTGCGCTCAACCTGGGGAGTCGACCCATCGAAGCATACACCTCCCCTATATAAGCTATTTGTCCGATTCCGACACCTGTGTAGTTTGCACCTCCGCTCAGGACATCGACCCCAACTTCCGAACTCGCCTGCAACGACCGAACCAGCGCCTTGGTGCGCACCAAAAGTGCGCACTTTTGGAGGGCACTTTTGTGCGCTCCAAAGGTGCGCACTTTTGGAGGGCACTTTTCTGCGCTCCAAAGGTGCGCACTTTTGGAGGGCACTTTTTGGAGGGCACTTTTCTGCGCTCCAAAGGTGCGCACTTTTGGAGGGCACTTTTTGGAGGGCACTTTTCTGCGCTCCAAAGGTGCGCACTTTTGGAGGGCACTTTTTGGAGGGCACTTTTCTGCGCTCCAAAGGTGCGCACTTTTGGAGGGCACTTTTTGGAGGGCACTTTTCTGCGCTCCAAAGGTGCGCACTTTTGGAGGGCACTTTTTGGAGGGCACTTTTCTGCGCTCCAAAGGTGCGCACTTTTGGAGGGCACTTTTTGGAGGGCACTTTTCTGCGCTCCAAAGGTGCGCACTTTTGGAGGGCACTTTTTGGAGGGCACTTTTCTGCGCTCCAAAGGTGCGCACTTTTGGAGGGCACTTTTGTGCACTCCAAAGGTGCGCACTTTTGGAGGGCACTTTTCCTGTGCTCCAAAGGTGCACACCTAGGTGAGCACCTTCGACCACACCTTGTAGCACACCAAACTCTGACTTTCGACTTCATCCGCAATGCAGGGTCTTTGAGGTTGGCGCAATGCGCACAACCAGGGGAGTCGACCCATCAAACCCAACACCTCCCCTATATAAGCTATTTGTCTGATTCTCATACATGCGTAGCCTGCAGGAGCAATTAGGACATCGACCCCAACTTTCGGCTTCTAAACGAAAACAAGGTCTTTGAGGTTGGTGTAATGCGAACAACTAGGGGAGTCAACCCATCAAACCCAACACCTCCCCTATATAAGCTATTTGTCTGATTCTCATACATGTGTAGTCTACAGGAGCAATTAGGACATCGACCCCAACTTTTGACTTCTTAACGAAAACAAGGTCTTTGAGGTTGACGTAATGCGCACAACCAGGGGAGTCGACCCATCAAACCCAACACCTCCCCTATATAAGCTATTTGTCCGATTCTCATACATGTGTAGCCTGCAGGAGCCATTAGGACATTGACCCCAACTTTTGACTTCTTAACGAAAACAAGGTCTTTGAGGTTGGCGTAATGCGCACAACCAAGGGAGTTGACCCATCAAACCCAACACCTCCCCTATATAAGCTATTTGTCTGATTCTCATACATGTGTAGCCTGCAACAACGATTAGGACATCCACCCCAACTTCTGAATTCGTCTGCGTTGACCGCACCAAAGGTGCACGCCTTGGTGCTCACCAAAATCCGACTTCCGACTTCTTCTGCTATGCGGGGTCTTTGAGGTTGGCGCAGTGCGCACAACCAGGGGAGTCAACCCACCGAATGCAACACCTCCCCTATATAAGCTATTTGTCTGATTCTCATACATGCGTAGACTGCAGCAATGATTAGGACATCCACCCCAACTTTTGACTTCTTAAACAAGACAGGGTCTTTGAAGTTGGTGCAGTGCACACAACCAGGGGAGTCGACCCATCAAACGCAACACCTCCCCTATATAAAGCTATTTGTCCGATTCTCATACGTGTAGTCTGCAGCAGCGATTAGGACATCGACCCCAACTTCCGAATTCGTTTGCATTGACCGCACCAAAGGTGCACGCCTTGGTGTGCACCCTGGAGTGCACTTTGGTGCTCACCTCGGTGCACACTTTGGTGTGCACCTCGGTGTGCACCAAAGGTGCGCACCTTGGAGCGCACCAAAGGTGTACACTTTGGAGCGCACCACATAGGGTCTTTGAGAGGTTGGCGCAGTGCGCACACCAAGGTGGGTGTTGAGGTGCGTGCCGAGGTGGGTGGGTGCTAGGGTGCGCTCCATGGTGGGTGCCAGGGTGGGTGCGTGCTAGGGTGGATTCCAAAGAGGGTCATAGGGTGGGTGCCAAGGTGGGTTGGTGATATAGTGGGTTCAAAGGTGGGTACTAGGGTGGGTTCCAAGGTGGGTCACAAGTTGGGTGCCAGGATGCGTGGGTGTTAGGTTGGGTGCCAAGGTGGGCTCCTGCGTGGGTGGGTGCTAGGGTGGGTTTCAAGGTGGACGCGAGGGCGGGTGCCAAGGTGGGTAACAAGTTGGGTGTTAGGATGGGTGAGTGCTAGAGTGGGTGCCAAGGTGGGTGGGTGCTAAGGTGGATGCCAAGGTGGTTCACAGGGTGGGTGGGTTCTAGGGTGAGTTCCAAGGTGGGTCACAGGTTCAGTGCTAGGGTGGGTGTCAAGGCGGGTGTCGAGGTGCCTGGGTGCTAGGGTGTGGATGCCAATGTGGGTCATAGGGTGGGTACTAGGGTGGGCTGCAATGTGGGTGCCAAGGTGGGTAACATGCTCGGTGGGTTCTAAATTGGGTGCCAGGGTGGGTGTGCACCCACCTTGCCCGAGGTGGGTGCCAAGGTGCCAGTGTGGGTGGGTGCTAAGGTGGATGCCAAGGTGGGTGAGAAGGTGGGTGATAGGTTGAGTGGTAGGATGGGTGGGTGCCAAGATGGGTCACAGGGTGGGTGCAAGGGTGGGTAGGTGCTAGGGTTGGTGTCAGGGTGGGTGGGTGCTAGGTTGGGTTCCAAGGTGGGTGCGAGGGTGAGTGTCAAGGTGGGTCACAGGTTAGGTGCTAGGATGGGTGAGTGCTAGGGTGCAAAGGTGCCAGGGTGGGTGCTAGGATGGGTCGATGCTAGGGTGAGTGGCAAGGTGGGTCCACAAGTGTCAAGGTGGGTGCCGAGGTGGGTGCCAAGTCGGCGACTGCTATGGTGGATGCCAAGGTGGGTCACGGGGTGGGTGCCAAGTTGCTAGGTTGGGTTCCAAGGTGGGTGCCAACGTGGGTGCTAGGGTGCGTGGGTTAAAGGGTGTGTCACAACGTGGGTGCCAGGATGGGTGCGCACCCACACTGGCCAAGACGGGTGCGGGTGCAAGGTTGGGTTCCAAGCCCGGTCACAGGCTGGGTGCTAGGATGGGTGGGTGCCAAGGTGGGCACCAGGGTGGGTGCACCCACCCTGGCCAAGGTGGGTCACGGGGTGGGTCCTAGGGTGGGTAACGGGGTGGGTACTAAGGTGCGTGCCAAGGTGGGTCATAGGGTGGGTGCCAAGGTGGGCACCAGGGTGGGTGTGCACCAACCCTAGCCAGGGTAGGTCACGGGGTGGTTGTCGGGGTGGGCGTCAAGGAGCCAAGGTGGGTGGCAAGTAGCCAAGTTGCGTGCCAAGGTGGGTGTCGGGGTGGGTGCCAAGGATCCAAGGTGGGTGCCAAGGAACCAAGGTGGGTGTCTGGGTGGGTGCCGAGGTGGGAGCCAGGGTGGGTCCCAAGGTGAGTGCAAAGGTGGGTGCCAGGGTCAAGGTGAGTGCCAATGTGGGTTCCAAGGTGCCAGGGTCAGGGTGAGTGCCAATGTGGGTTCAAAGGTGCTAAGTTGGGTGCGAGGTTGGGTGCGAGGGTGGGTGGGTGCCAAGGTGTGCTAGGTGGAAGCCCGGGTGGGTCGGCATCCCATGGGTGTCGAGTTGGGTGCCTGATGGGTGCTTCTTGTCAAGTTTTAGTCGTCGGGACTCATTTCGAGCCTTAGAGGTCGTTTCTTGTCCGGTTGCCCTGTCTTCGACCTGGGAACCCAATTTTGGTCCTCGGGTCCCATTTTTTTTTGTCTCGCATCCCACTTTTGGCCTGTGGCCTTTTCGGGGTCGATTCTCGTTTTGGGCATCAGAGCATGTTTCTTCTCCTAAAACCCAATATTTGTTTATTAAGTCTCGGAACACATTTTTGTTCTCGTGGACCCATCATGGGTCTTGGAACGCATTTGTGGTCCTTGGGTCCCATTTTGCATCCCGAAACTTGTGTTTTGGTGCTTGATCCCTATTTTGGGTGCCCACCTTGCACCAAGTGCGCACCCGGGGCAAACCGAGCGCCTTGGTGCACCGGGGCAAGATCGAGCGTGCACCCGAGGCGCCCCGAACATGCACCAAGGTGCACTCGGCCCACATGTGAGCGCAGGTCGTTGCGCCCGAGGTGGTGTGTGGGCACCGCGTTGCAGACGGGACACTGCACGCACACGACGCCCCCTCCAGGTGCACGCACGTAGGCCGGGCCGGGTGCACACCCGACGCCCTAGCAAGGTGCGCGCACCCGGGCAGGGCTCACACTTGGCGAACGGGGCGCACTTCGCGAGGGAGGGTGTGCACCTCGACGGGGGTGGGTGGCCGGGGTGGATTCGCACATGGGTCGCGGTTTGCTAAGTACACACTGCGACAAGCTCATAACGGGTGCGATCATACCAGCATTAGTGCACCAGATCCCATCAGAACTCCGCAGTTAAGCGCGCTTGGGCCGGAGTAGTACTGGGATGGGTGACCTCCCGGGAAGTCCCGGTGTTGCACCCTTTTTTAGTTTTTCGCCGGGCGTCGCAATGCTATTTGAATAAACCTTTTGCCCGTTTGCGTTCTCGTCGGGGCCGGGCCGGGCCGGGGTGCGCTGCCCGCACTACCGCGCGCGCGGGGGCGACACCGAGCGCGCACCCGAGGCGCCCCGAGCACACAGGCCACGGTGCAACCCGGGCGTTGTGCGCGCACCCCGGTGCGCCCGAGGTGCTGCGCGCGCACCCAGGTGAAATCGGTGTGCACCTCGGCCAGTGCGCGCTCGGTCGAGTCGCGCACGTTGGCCAAGGTGCACGGTGATGTTTCTTACTCTAAGGTTCCGCACCAGACGCCCGGGACAGGTGAGCGAAGCTGGGCGGGGCCGGGTGCGCGGCCGGGGCAGGTGCACGCAGCTGGAGAGAGCTTTGGAGCACACTTCGGAGCGCACCAATGATGCGCTCCATTCAAAAGTTTCCTGAAAAGGCAAAAAAAGTTGAGATTATAGAATTTCCCACTTGAGAGATTGTAAAAAAAAAAAATTTAAAATGAAGGAAACGCGGGTGCCAAGGTGTGCGCAGCCCAGCCAAGGTGTGCGCACCAAGGCGCCCACCCTGGCGAAGGTGCACGCAAGGTGCGCACCCGAGGCAAACCGGACAATTAACCCAACTTTCGACTTCGCGCGCACCTTGGAGCGCACTTCGGAGCGCTCCTTGGTGCGCACCAATCTTGGGCACCTCGGAGTGCACCATGGCGCCCACCAAGGTGCGCACCCGGGGCAAACCGAGCTCCGACTTCGTGCGCACCTTGGAGCGCACGAAAGGTGCGCACCATGGCGCCCACCAAGGTGCGCAGCCCAGCCAAGGCGTGCGCATCAAGGTGCGCACCCTGGCGAAGGTGCGCACCCGGGGCAAACCGAGCTCCGACTTCGTGCGCACCTTGGAGCGCACAAAAGGTGCGCAACCCAGCCAAGGTGTGCGCACCCCGGTCAAACCGAGCTCCGAATCGTGCGCACCAGAGGTGCACGCCATCGTGCGCACCTTGGAGCACACTTCGGAGCCCTCCTTGGTGCGCGCCGATGTTGCGCACCTCGGAGCGCACCCGGGGAAAACAATGCAATTAACCCGACTTTCGACTTCGTGGGCACCTCGGAGCGCTCTCGGGTTCGCACCTCGGAGCACACCGAGGTGCGCACCTTTGATGCGCTGCCTTCACCAATTTCCAGAAAAGGCAAGAAAACATTGAGAAGGTGTGCGCACCGAGGTGCCCACCCTGGCGAAGGTGCACGCGAGGTGCGCACCCGGGGCAAACCGGGCTCCGACTTCGTGCACGCCGCACCTTGGAGCACACTTCGGAGCGCTCCTTGGTGCGCACCAGGGCGCGCAACCCAGCCGAGGTGCCCACCCCGGCGAAGGTGCACGCGAGGTGCGCACCCGGGGCAAACCGGGCTCCGACTTCGTGCACGCCATGGTGCCCACCGCGGCGAAGGTGCACGCGAGGTGCGCACCCGGGGCAAACCGGGCTCCGACTTCGTGCACGCCGCACCTTGGAGCACACTTCGGAGCGCTCCTTGGTGCGCACCATGGTGCCCACCAGGGCGCGCAACCCCGCCGAAGGTGCACGCGAGGTGCGCACCCGGGGCAAACCGGGCTCCGACTTCGTGCACGCCGCACCTTGGAGCACACTTCGGAGCGCTCCTTGGTGCGCACCATGGTGCCCACCAGGGCGCGCAACCCCGCCGAAGGTGCACGCGAGGTGCGCACCCGGGGCAAACCGGGCTCCGACTTCGTGCACGCCATGGTGCGCACCGCGGCGAAGGTGCGCACCCGGGGCAAACCGGGCTCCGACTTCGTGCACGCCGCACCTTGGAGCACACTTCGGAGCGCTCCTTGGTGCGCACCAGGGCGCGCAACCCAGCCGAGGTGCCCACCCCGGCGAAGGTGCACGCGAGGTGCGTACCCGGGGCAAACCGGGCTCCGACTTCGTGCACGCCGCACCTTGGAGCACACTTCGGAGCGCTCCTTGGTGCGCACCATGGTGCCCACCAGGCCGCGCAACCCAGCCAAGGTGTGCGCACCAAGGTGCACGCGAGGTGCGCACCCGGGGCAAACCGGGGTCCGACTTCGTGCACGCCGCACCTTGGAGCACACATCGGGGCGCTCCCGGGTTCGCACCGGCGTTGCGCACCGTGGTGGGCACCTCGGAGCACACCAAGGTGGGCAGCGAGGTGCGCACCTTTGATGCGATGCCTTCACTAATTTCCATAAAAGGCAAAAAAAAAACGAGATTTTAAAATTTCCGTTTTGAAAGATAGTGAGAAAAAGGGAATGCTGGTGCCATCTTGAGCCCGCCCTGGTGCGCAGCCCAGCCAAGGTGTGCGCACCAAGGTGCCCACCCTGGCGAAGGTGCGCGCCCGGGCAATTAACCCAACTTCCAACTTCGCGCGCGCCAGGGTGGGAGCGCACCCAACAACCGGGCCTGGGAAGAGCCAATGCGAGAAACCCCACCAAACGCTCTGACAAAAAAAGAGGGGGCGCTCCAGTAACCCCGCTTCGGAGCGCACCCTGGGCAAACCCAGCCAAGGTGCCCACCCCGGCCAAGGTGCAGGCGAGGTGCGCACCCGGGGCAAACCGGGCTCCGACAACGTGCACGCCGCACCTTGGAGCACACTTCGTAGCGCTCCCGGGTGCGCACCTCAGAGCACACCAAGGTGGGCAGCGAGGTGC